>NC_056441.1:76691540-76924040 GCF_018296145.1 Oncorhynchus tshawytscha
TGCAGTCAATATGCAGTCTACAAATGATTTGTAATTATGTTATGGTCCACGACCATCCACTCAAGAAAAATATTGGCCGTGGCTGAATATAGTTAATGATCTCTGATTTATATGTGTGCAACGCACTTGTGATTAATAATCAATTATATAGCCTAGATTAAAAACAGCATTATCACAAGAACATTCTTTACTGGCACTGACAGTCAATGTTGCACTGGAGTGTTTAGCCTAACTGTGCAGCCCTGTATGTGGAGCCCTGATGCATGCACGGACAGGGGAATTCCCCTGCTGTTGTTGCTTCTTCAGGATGTTGGTTAAATTTGGGTCAACTGCACATTGCTGTTTAATTAAATCATTTAATTTTAATTAACATTTGAAAAGCAAATTGTGAACTAAAAACTACCGTGACCAGGTACATTTCTCATTGGCACCATTGTGACCAATTCAAAATGTGTGTTGTACTGCCAAGTCAAATGGTCACAAATACAACTGTCCTGGTCGCAGTATCGAGCCCTGGTTGATCATGCGCCATAAGTGCTGGTTGCTGATAAAACATTGCTTTGTACAGTAACACAATACTGGTCTTTCTAGAACAGACAGTAATTCCTCATACAACAGATGCTTTGTGTAAAAATTGACATTTCCAAGCCGGAAGTTATTGTGAACAACAAATAATGAAATCAAAGCAGCCTGATGCAATAACGTCAAACGTCAATGTCCAGCCAGTGTAATCTCTAGTTGAACTAGTGAAATAGGATGGAATGCAATAGTCAATAATGTCAGGAGGTAGGCCGACCTGCCACTTGGAGGTCAGGTATTTCATTTGTATTCTTATTGTACGGTCCTGAGCATTAACATCCAACAATTCAAACTACATGTTGGATAAACATTGACATGAATGACATGTGACTATTACTCTCTCTTGCTAGGCACATCAGGGTCTGTCATGACTGTTAGGGTTGGGGGCAATTGTAGCACAGTAATACAATGATCCTGAGCCAAGCAGCCAAATTATGAGTACAAGTGATTTGAACTTTAAGATGGTATGAATTATACAAATAATACATGTAAAATAGCCTTGATGTCAAGTAGAGCAGTGGTTTCCCAACCTCTTTCGGTTAATGTACCAACAAGAACATTTTATTCTGTCCAGAGTACCACGGAACAACCCCCAGAAGTGCATTTTACCAGTTAGCATATGGTCTCATGAGTCTTCTCAAGTACACTGAGGATAAACCAAGTACACCCAGTGTTTAATATACAAAAATGACAGGATTAGTTCAAGTGGTCTCTGCGGATTAGAATCAATTTAAAAAAAACACACAATTGCCCCCGGTCTCCTCAACATGACCGATTTCTGAACAGACCCTGAGGCGTGGTCTTTGCTTGTTGCTCTGCACAGTCATTGCGTCTATTCAAGTAACCTAAAACAAACATCCCAAAAATAAGGAGTGTGATATGTGGATGATATCGAATTGAATGGCTATTTCTTGCCACCGACAATCATAAGCAAAGTAGGTAATACGTAATTTCGAAACGTCTGATAAAAATGTACAATATTTTGAGAACCTGAATGCTTTCACATAAATAGGCGAATCATCCTATAAACGACGCAGTCATGTAACGTATTACCTTGACATATGTGATAGGCTAGTTTTCAATGGTTTCCTTTTACTGGTCCTGGAGATAGAATCCCACCGTTTCTACGTTCGTGTAGCATTAATATCCGAGTAGGCTACTTCTTCCTGGTTTATAAAGATTAACGTCAATAGAAAACATTGCGCAATCAACTCATTGGCCAGTGTTCATAGTCACGCCTGCTATCTTCCTTACCATTGGTGAAAAGACACAATGGGCCATTCAACCAATCGTTGTTTTTGTGTCTGTAGCGCGGGTTTTTAACGACCTTATAATGCTTTAAACGTATTACATTTATTTCAATAGGCTATAGCAATTCGTCAATGGACTGAACACTAAACATATCTGTATGGTTATCCTGTTTATGGCTAGTCAATTCATTGGTTATCTACTCAGAGTGAAGTATGGTGTCACCACCTTCCGCTGCCCATATTAGGCTTAAAAATACATTAATGGGGTCTTCTAGCCTACTCATCATACCTAACACTCCTCATGGACTATATTAATCAGGTGTTCAAGCAGGGCTGGAACAAAAGCCTGCACTCCCAGTGACTCTCCAGGAGGGTTCGGCTACTCCTATTCTAGGTTCCATGCAGAAGGAACAGAGTGAAGTCATTAAGAAAATCGATACAATGACCAATTAAGATGTAGATTATGATAGATTTTAATCAAGTGCAGTCATATATGAGGAATTACATGAATACAGAGACACAGTGTTACATGATCACACAGTAAAGGCACTGGGATAGGCACTCATCTAGCTTTGCATATTATCCACAACTCCTTCCTGCATGCATTTGGCCCCATATACATGGATAATGGATACATAGAATGTTGTTTCCACGTTATTTCAATAAAATGACATTGAACCAAGGTGGAATAGACATTGAATTGACAACTGTGCCCAGTGGGAAGGCATTTTTTCCAAGCATTTGGAGCAAGCATAAGGCTATCATTTTGGTTAGTGATGACAAGTACTGCATACACATTGTTTCCAGTAGTCTATATGGAATTGATAACCAAAGCAAAGTCTAAACAAGTTTAGCTGTATACGTAGCACGTAGATGAATGGTGATATGTTAATAACAACCAATACATTGAGATATACATTGAGATACATAAGTGTCCCAACAGTAAATGACAATAGGCTGATATAGGTAAGAGGTTGATAATTAGGCTTGTTTAGGCAGATACAGTTGCTAGCTCCACCAGTTTGCTTGGAGTAGGGGACTAGGAGCAGGCAGGGTTGTGTGAAAATCTCACCCCAGGTAGAGTAGCAGGCGTATGGGGGACAGATTGAGGACTGGGAGGGTGAACATGTCAGAGCCCCAGGGTGTCTTTCTGCACTTGGCAACCCAGAAGGGTGTTTCCAGCCTGGACACACTCAGACACACTGGCCACTGAAACACACAACATCACCAGGACAGGCATCATTATACTGTGGCATCATGTTGGCAAGGATGGGCAAAATGTATCTTCAACACTTGTTTGAAGACAAAATACCACCAACATTGTATTGTGAATGATTATATTCAAAATGTAAATATATTTGTCATTTAAGTAATACAGTATGGTAGATTCCTACTAGGAAATTGCTTTCACCTAAACATTTTCTTTCCAATCAGGGCAGAAGGACAAGAGTTGCCAGGACTATGAGTGTAAGCTATAGCTACCTTTCTGAGCCTGAATCCATGATACTGCCTTCATGGCCAGAAACTGCCACTCCTCCTGAGCCTCCATCTTGAAACCATAGAGCCATACCAGGGCTAGAACCGTGGCCCACACCTCCTGGTCCACCTTAGATAGGGAGAGACAGACAGATGAGAGACAGAGAGAGTAAGGGATAGAGAAAGAGAAAGATGATGAGAAAGAGAGAGGAAAGAGGCAGAAGATAAGGACGCTGAGACATGAGATTCAGTTCAATGGTCATCATGCCTTTGTCCAGATCTGATGGTCTTTCTTTCTATAGAGCAGACACTCTGTGAAAGTGCATCATCTTGCAGCATGCTCATCAATTTTCGGTTCATCCTGCTGCCTGTCGAAACGCCATATCAGTTTAATTCTGTGGACCTACCTGTGCAGGCTTTGGCTTGGACACCTCCTCCTCTGTCTTCACCAGCACCTCAGCCAATGCTGCCTCCAGGACCCAGGAACCAGAGGCCTTCTGAAGGGAGATCAGCTGGAGGAGAGGGTCCCTCACAGGCTTAGAGGTTGGGGCTGGAGAGTCAAAGTCTATTGGGATTGGACAACATAATTGAAATCGAAATGCTTCCTTAATGTACATCAATACCTCAACCCGAACTCTAATCCTAACCGTTGCAGTTAAATCCTTTTGCTGTGTCACAATAAAAAAATAACGTAGGGAGCATCAAACACAGTAACAATTTGCAGGTATTTGGAATTAAGTTAAAACAGACATTAACACCTGTCCCAAATTACCTTCATCACAGTCTTCGTCACATTCTAATACTTCACAAGCACCTGAAAAACGTATATTCGTTGAATATTCCCATTAACACAAGTCTATCAATAATTGATTAACTAAATAATCTAATCACAGTTTACTTCTAAAATAAATCAATATTAATTATGTGATTCAACACTTCTGTAAAATCTATGAAATGTGAAATAAAGCTATAAAATGTGTATTGTCGAGGGCTTCCTGTGACGCAATTTAGGAAATGGCTGCCTGATTTTTCATACTGCACATCGATTAGTTTCCCCCCCCCCTAAATTCAAGTATTTACTCTGAGCATTATAGTAACTTACTTTAAAATGGAAAAGAAGAAAGTAGGAAAAGGTTGTGGAGCTACAACAATAGTTTGTAACAAGACAGGAGAAGCTAAAATCGTAGTCTAAACAGAGATGGCTCATGCTAGCGCAAATAAGCTAGCAGCAGCAAAAGTATCCTAATTTCATGAGGTGATAAAGGAGGATTTGCGCAATGCGCTCACAGGCTTTCAAGAGGAACTTCGAGAAGATGTACGAAAATAACTAAAGGAGTTCAACATGGACATTAACCACAAACTCAAAGGAAACAAATAACTTCACAGCATATCTACAAAAATGTGGGATGCAGATCAGCACATTTGGGAAACAGACACATATAACACTGCAGTCAAGGGTGCACTTGTACAGTCTTTGAAAAGCCATCATGCACTACAGGCAAGTGACAGAACGACAGTTTTTCACTTCATAATAACATAATAACTTTATTCCGTGGCAGAGGGCACAGAAAAAGACTCGATGCCCACCTTCGTGGAGGGTCTATTCAAATAAATACTTGGACACAGACCTGGGACTCGAGAGAGCACACCGAGTTCTGGCCTCAAAAACCCCCAGCTGTGTCCCACCAAAACCCATCGTTTTTTCCCGCGCAGCCTGGAAAAAGCCTGTTAACTTCCAAGGCCAACGAGTGTTCTTTGATCATGACTACACGGGAGAAATACTGAAAAGGAAGTAAGGAATTACACCCCTATCAAGAAGGCAGTAAAAGACAAAAGGGATTCACTTTTAAACACCATTCCCGGCAAAAATGTAATGGCCCGGTTACATACGAGCAATGCAGACGAGGCGGCGGAGGACCTGAAGTCGAGGGGCATCTCAGTGAAGTATACCACCAGGAGAAAGTAGTCTTCACCGGCGGAAAGACTCAAGCAAGTCACCTTGGCAAGAGGACGCTCACATTCGACAGAGACTCACACATTTCCAGTGAGAAGATGCAAAACACTGAATTAGATTTAACAGACTTAATAGTTACCGCTAGCTGTTAGACATATTGAGTTGTTACGGTTGACATTGCAAGACGTAAATGTCTTCCCTATTTTTCCCCACTACTGAGCAAGGGCGAGTAACCAAAAGTACATGCCTTTATGGACACATTATGTCTGGTCAACTTAATAACATATCTATTAGCTAACAATGAATGACACAGCTACAACAGGGTGGCAGAAAGGCATATCATGGGGAGGATTCATGATATGCATGTATGACCTATATACACTGCTCAAAAAAATAAAGGGAACACTAAAATAACACATCCTAGATCTGAATGAATGAAATATTCTTTACATAGTTGAATGTGCTGACAACAAAATCAGACAAATTATCAATGGAAAACAAATTTATCAACCCATGGAGGTCTGGATTTGGAGTCACACTCAAAATTAAAGTGGAAAACCACCCTACAGGCTGATCCAACTTTGATGTAATGTCCTTAAAACGAGTCAAAATGAGGCTCAGTAGTGTGTGTGGCCTCCACATGCCTGTATGACCTCCCTACAACGCCTGGGCATGGTCCTCCCAGACCTGGACTAAAGCATCCGCCAACTCCTGGACAGTCTGTGGTGCAACGTGGCGTTGGTGGATGGAGCGAGACATGATGTCCCAGATGTGCTCAATTGGATTCAGGTCTGTGGAACGGGCAGGCCAGTCCATAGCATCAATGCCTTCCTCTTGCAGGAACTGCTGACACACTCCAGCCACATGAGGTCTAGCATTGTCTTGCATTAGGAGGAACCCAGGGCCAACCGCACCAAAATATGGTCTTCACAAGGGGTCTGAGGATCTCATCTCAGTACCTAAATGGCAGTCAGGCTACCTCTGGCGAGCACATGGAGGGCTGTGCGGCCCCCCAAAGAAATGCCACCCCACACCATGACTGACCCACCGCCAAACCGCTCATGCTGGAGGATGTTGCAGGCAGCAGAACGTTCTCCACGGCGTCTCCAGACTCTGTCACGTCTGTCACATGTGCTCAGTGTGAACCTGCTTTCATCTGTGAAGAGCACAGGGCGCCAGTGGCGAATTTGCCAATCTTGGTGTTCTCTGGCAAATGTCAAACGTTCTGCACGGTGTTGGGCTGTAAGCACAACCCCCACCTGTGGATGTCGGGCCCTCATACCACCGTCATGGAGTCGGTTTCTGACCGTTTGAGCAGACATGCACATTTGAGGCCTGCTGGAGGTCATTTTGCAGGGCTCTGGCAGTGCTCCTCCTGCTCCTCCTTGCACAAAGGCGGAGATAGCGGTCCTGCTGCTGGGTTGTTGCCCTCCTACGGCCTCCTCCACGTCTCCTGATGTACTGGCCTGTCTCCTGGTAGCGCCTCTATGCTCTGGACACTACGCTGAGACACAGCAAACCTTGCCACAGCTCACATTGATGTGCCATCCTGGATGAGCTGCACTACCTGAGCCACTTGTATGGGTTGTGGACTCAGTCTCATGCTACCACTAGAGTGAAAGCACCGCCAGCATTCAAAAGTGACCAAAACATCAGCCAGGAAGCGTAGGAACTGAGAAGTGGTCTGTGGTTATCACCTGGAGAACCACTCCTTTATTGGGGGTGTCTTGCTAATTGCCTATAATTTCCACCTGTTGTCTATTCCATTTGCACAACAGCATGTGAAATTTATTGTCAATCAGTGTTGCTTCCTAAGTGGACAGTTTGATTTCACAGAAGTGTGATTGACTTGGAGTTACATTGTGTTGTTTAAGTGTTCCCTTTATTTTTTCTCTCTTGTAATTAACCAATGTGTTTAAGTGACGAAAAGGGTGCCCTTTTTATTTTTGGTTCCAACAGGTGCGTCACGGATTTTGATATTTGAGTGAGGGGCCTTTCAAATTCCAGAGGCAAGAGACAGTCCACTGACACGGGAGTCCAAATAACAAACTATTTTCCCACTTTGGTTTACCTTTTTATTGTTCTTGTTTTAGAGTTCATTTTTAGGTTCATATTAAGCAGGCTGTTATGGTGCACAGGTTTTATGGTTTATATCGATGAGTCATCGAGAATTTAAGGTCATCAGTCTCAAACGGACTGGGGAGTGCCATCAAGAGAAGGTAATAGCAAAGAAGAAACGGGAGAGAGTTGACATACTATTCTGGTGGGAAACATCCTTATCCCCTCCTGAACACGAGAACTCAAGAAAATGGCATATAGGAATACCTTTTTTTCTTCTTATAACATGGGTAGAAGGGGCATTGGAATCTTGATCCCAAATTCAGTTAACTTTGAGTTTATATCAGACATAAAAGGGTAGATTTATATTTGTTAAATGTAAACTGGATAACAAGGAATTTACATTATTTAATGCATACGTGCCTCTGGAGAGTGACATGGTCTTGTACAGGAAGGTGTTTGATTTACCGTAATTTCCGGACTATAAGCCGCTACTTTTTTCCCACGCTTTGAACCCTGCGGCTTATAGAATGATGCGGCTAATTTATGGATTTTTCCCGCTTTCACAAGATTCATGCCGCCAAAAAACTGAGCACCGTCACATAATCTGACGTAAATCGAGCACGCTCAAACTTCCCATCATTCTGATTACGGTAGTCATTTTGTCACCCTCATCATGGCAAAGACACGGAGAAATGCATATGATGCAGCTTTCAAGTTGAAGGCGATCGATCTGGCTGTTGGAAAAGGAAATAGAGCTGCTGCACGGGAGCTTGGCCTTAATGAGTCGATGATAAGACGTTGGAAACCGCAGCGTGAGGAACTGACTCAGTGCAAAAAGACAACAAAAGCTTTCAGAGGGAAGAAAAGCAGATGGCCCGAACTAGAAAATGAGCTTGAAGACTGGGTCAACACACAGAGAGCAGACGGCCGAGGTGTTTCAACTGTGCAGATCCGACTGAAAGTCAAAACAATCACCACCGCAATGAAGTTTGAGGATTTTAGAGGTGGACCATCGTGGTGTCTAAGATTTATGAGACATAAAGGCCTGTCCATCAGGGTACAGACGAGTCTGTCAGCAGCTCCCTCCCAACTACGAGGAAAAAGTTTCAAACTTCCGCAAATTCACTGATGCAAAGATAGCGGAGCCTATTAATTTTTGTAACAAGCTGTGTTTCGTTTAAAGGCTGTGTAAAGTTAATTTGTTTCAATGTACCGGTAGGCACCTGCGGCTTATAGACATGTGCGGCTTATTTATGTACAAAATACTTTTTTTTTTTTTTTTCAGTGGGTGTGGCTTTATATCCAGGTGCGCTTAATAGTCCAGAAATTACGGTAATTGCCACAGAAACTCTGGCACTCTTATCTGTGGAGGGAATTTTAATATGGATTTTAAACTCAAAATAGGACAGCACAAATCAAAATAGGAAAATGAACCTGGTTGCTAAAAAGATCAATAGGATATTACAGGATTTAGGACTCCTTCATGTACGGCGTGACATCCATGTCAGATAGGGAATATGGTTTTTACTCAGCCCGCCACACTGAATACTCCAATTTAGACTACTTTTTATATGCAGTACAGAAAGGCACAAGCTTAAGGATTGTAGGGTCGGTCAGAGCGACTTATCAGATCGTAAGGGTGTTTGCCTAACTCAACTCCTTGATCGCAAACCAATAAATACAGTATAGAGGCTTATCGAAACAGATACATATTATTAAAACATTCCCCAACCAGAAACCGTGGATTGATGGAAGCATTCGCGCAAAACTGAAAGCGCGAACCACTGCTTTGAATCAGGGCAAGGTGACCGGAAACAAACAGTGTAGCTATTCCCTCCGCAAGGCAATCAAATAAGCTAAACGTCAGTATAGAGACAAAGTGGGGTCGCAATTCAAAGGCTCAGACACGAGAGGTATGTGGCAGGGTCTACACTCAATCACAAACTACAAAAGAAAAACCAGCCCCGTCACGGACCACGATGTCTTGCTCCCAGACAGACTAAAAAACTTCTTTGCTCACTTTGAGGACAATACAGTGCCACTGACATGGCCCGCTACCAAAACCTGCGGGCTCTCCTTCACTGCAGCCGACTTGAGTAAAACATTTAAACGTTTTAACCCTTGAAAGGCTGCAGGCCCAGACGGCATCCCCGGCTGCGTCCTTAGAGCATGCGCAGGCCAGCTGGCTGGTGTGTTTACAGACATATTCAATCAATCCTTATTCCAGTATGCTGTTCCCACATGCTTAAAGGGGGCCACCATTGTTCCTGTTCCCAAGAAAGCTAAGGTAACTGAGCTAAATGACTACCGCCCTGTAGCACTCACTTCCGTCATCATGAAGTGCTTTTTAAAAATTTATTTGACCTTTATTTAACCAGGCAAGTTAGTTAAGAACAAATTCTTATTTTCAATGACGGCCGAGGAACAGTGGGTTAACTGCCTGTTCAGGGGCAGAACGACAGATTTGTACCTTGTCAGCTCGGGGGTTTGAACTCGCAACCTTCCGGTTACTAGTCCAACGCTCTAACCACTAGGCTACCCTGCCGCCCCGCTTTGAGTGACTAGTCAAGGACCATATCACCTTCAGCCTACCTGACACCCTAGACCCACTCCAATTTGCTTACCGCCCCAATAGGTCCACAGACGACGCAATCACAATCACACTGCCCTAACCCATCTGGACAAGAGGAATACCTATGTAAGAATGCTGTTCATCGATTACAGCTCAGCATTTAACACCATAGTACCCTCCAAACTCGTCATTAAGCTCGAGACCCTGGGTCTCGACCCCGCCCTGTGCAACTGGGTCCTGGACTTCCTGACGGGCCACCCCCCCAGGTGGTGAGGGTAGGTAACAACATCTCCACCCCGCTGAGGTCCACACAAGGGTGCATTCTCAGCCCTCTCCTGTACTCCCTGTTCACCCACGACTGCGTGGCCATCCACGCCTCCAACTCAATCATCAAGTTTGCAGACGACACTACAGTGGTAGGCTTGATTACCAACAACGCCGATACGGCCTACAGGGAAGAGGTGAGGGCCCTCGGAGTGTGGTGTCAGGAAAATAACCTCACACTCAACGTCAACAAAACTAAGGAGATGATTGTGGACTTCAGGAAACAGCAGAGGGAGCACCCCCCTATACACATTGACAGGACAGTAGTGGAGAGGGTGGAAAGTGTTAAGTTCCTCAGCGTACACAACATGGACAAACTGAAATGGTCCACCCACAGACAGCATGGTGAATAAGGCGCAGCAGCAGCTCTTCAACCCCAGGAGGCTGAAGAAATTCGGCTTGTCACCAAAAACACTCAAACTTTTACAGATGCACAATCGAGAGTATTACCGCCTGGTACGGCAGCTGCTCCGCCCATAACCGTAAGGCTCTCCAGAGGGTAGTGAGGTCTGCACAACGCATCACCGGGGGCAAACTGCCCTCCAGGACACCTACACCACCCGATGTCACAGGAAGGCCAAAAAGATCAAGGACAACAACCACCCAAGCCACTTCCTGTTCACCCCGCTGTCATTCAGAAGGCGAGGTCAGTACAGGTGCATCAAAGCGGGGACCGAAAGACTGAAAAGCAGCTTCTATCTCAAGGCCATCAGACTGTTAAACAGCCATCACTAACATTGAGTGGCTGCTGCCAACATACTGACTCAACTCCAGCCACTTTAATAATGGAAAAATTTAGGTAATAAATGTATCACTAGCCACTTTAAACAATGCCACTTTATATAATGTTTACATAGCCTACATTACTCATCTCACATGTATATACTGTACTCTATACCATCTACTGCATCTTGCCTATGCCGTTCGGCCATCACTCATTAATTTATTTTTATGTACATATTCTTATTCATTCCCTTACACTTGTGTATGAGGTAGTTGTTGTGAAATTGTTAGATTACTTGTTAGATATTACTGCATGGTCAGAACTAGAAGCACAAGCATTTCGCTACACTCACATTAACATCTGCTAACCATGTGTATGTGACAAATAACCTAATACCTCAACCGCTCCATTATATCGCCAGTGGCTAACTGAGTCACCCTGACCCTAATCATCACGGTAAAATATTTGTGCTGTGAATAATAGTCAAAATAAAAAAATATTTACAAGTTTGCAAATTACAAACCTTGTTTAGAGAAGAATCCACCTTGCACTAGGACACAAGAAACCAGAAGGTAAAGGACGAAGAGCAGTATTAGTAACTTCCTCAATCATTCAACGCGCATCACACAAATTAAAATGCATTTCTTTTTAAAAACTAAACAAATCTCCAGGCACTAATGGCTTCCCTTCAGAATGGGCAAAGTTTGATGGGACAACAAATGATCAAAACGGTTACATACTGTCATCTAATACCTCAACCCCTCCATTATAATCGCCAGTGGCTAACTGGGTCACCCTGACCCTAACTGGACTGGAACCCTGACCCTAATTATCACAGTAAAATATTTGTGCTGGGAATAATACAGTCAAAATAGAATATTAAAAAGTTTGCAAATTACATACGTTGTTTAGAGAAGAATCCTATTTGCACCAGGACACAAGAAACCAGAAGGTAAAGGACGAAGAGCAGTATTAGTAACTTCCTCAATCATTCAACGCGAATCACACAAATTAAAATGTTTTTTTTTTTTTTACTAAACAAGTGTAGTTTAAACGTACCCTTCACCCTAGAGGCGAGCGAACCTTCGGCCTTCTTTTTAGCAGACATACCTTAATACAAATGAACAGTGATTGTATTAACAGGGTCTAGAATTAGTATGTTTATTATAAACTCAGAAACGGATACTTATGCATAATTGAAATATGGTAATATCCTCAAATCATGCAAATTTGTTTCTAAACCAAATAGAGACTTGGTGCTTACTGCTTCTTTTATGCATCTTACACTTACTCTTTGTGCCGACCACAAACTCTGACGCAGAGCACACAAGCTGATCAGCTCGGTCATCGAGTTCAGATAGTTTCATATCGCGCTCAAGTACACTACTGCTAAATCCTGCACAAAACATGAAGATCCACAATACAAATTATAAAGTGGTTAGATTTCCACCCACACCAACAATGGTATTAATTTAAAGAATAAATTAGTCAATTCAATTTGTATAAGTACCTTGTATTGTTTGTTCAAATAAAATGAATCTGCAACAGTAACAATATAACCGTGGCAAAGTAACACAAACCTGTCAGTGAACATCCCCTTAGATTCAACACTGAGAAAGAAGGGAAAAACACAGGGTCACTGGGTTACAAACATGAAGGTACACGCACCAAACTCATTAATGACTAAACTATGAGGATTCTGTCTTACACGTGCAGGGGGCACAGATTGAGACACTTCAGCTCGCGGTTACAATTTATTTAGCGCCGTTTACATATCTGCATAAAATAATTTCCTTGCACAGCCTCTCCCCGTCACACAAACACTCACTCACTTGGAGTGGGGACATGTCTGTGTAGCAGCTGTCCTTGCAGGGCCTCTCCCCGTCACACAAACACTCACTCACTTGGAGTGGGGACATGTCTGCGTAGCAGCTGTCCTTGCAGGGCCTCTCCCCGTCACACAAACACTCACTCACTTGGTGTGGGGACATGTCTGCGTAGCAGCTGTCCTTGCAGGGCCTCTCCATCTCCTTTGTGGACAGCGATGAAGGCAGTAAAGGCACTGCTCACTCCTGATTGGACGCTGAGCTCTATCACCTTCTCTTTCGCTCCCTCCTTCTCACCATCCTGCTCCCTCTCTTCCACCTCCAGGGATTGGATTAGGGTTCGAGCACCCAGCCTGTGGACGGCCATTCTGGAGAGGAGGGATAGAGAGAAGAATTAGAGGAAAGAGCGAGAGGGTGGAGTGGGGGAGAGGAGGGATAGAGAGATTAAGACGGTGGAGTGGGGGAGACGAGGGTCGATGATAAGATGGGGGTACCTACAGTACTATATATATATATATATATATCAAACCATACTACATAGCTGAAATGCAGGCACAGTTTCTGTTAATGGAGCATCATAGCAGTGTTGCCTGTAAATAGTGGCACATTGCTTAATGCATCTGACCAAGGCCTGCAGTGTTGTTTTTACCCAGTGTCCTCTGCAGGCTTAAGACTGAAGCTCAGCTGGTTCTCAACAGGCTGCTTGGCCAGGCTGTACTTCACTGTCACCGAGCCCTCTGTGTCCCCCGAGCTCTGAGCAGGGGAGAGAATGAGAGAGAGAAAGAGACAGACAGAACGAGAGAAAGAAAACAAGGAAATACAGGGTTGAGTGAAACACGTGGACCGTGACCCAAAAAATAGTTGTCTTGCAAATAAGTTATGACCTTACCAGTGTCATTTGAACATTGACATACTGCATGTTAAACAATATTAACATTCATAACAGTAGAAGGCAGAGTCCTCACCTCCCCAGTGAGCTGGGCATACAGAAGTGCCCTTTGACCCTGGAAGACCACTCTGATTGGTGGAGACAGAAGGGTGACAGACACCTCCTTTGGGACATTCCACTTGACTGAGATGTCCACCACAGCTGGCTGCAGGGCAAACCGGAGAGACTGCATCACCTGAGGGAGGAGTGTTAAGGAGGTGGGAGAGTGGTAAAAAATGTCATTAAAAAAGGAAAGAGATAAAACGAGAGAATAAGGAAGGTGATAAATGTTTGTAACCAATACATCCCTCAATTTACACATGCACACACACTGATAAGCTCTCTTACTTTAGGCTGCATCCTGTCCTGTCCTGTAATAAACTGTGCGTGCCCTCTGGCCTGCTTGGCCACCCCAGAAATGAGAGCAGTGCTGGCCCCCTCCCCGATCCCAAAGGAGAAACACCTGACAGGGACACACCCAGGAATCACTATTATTGTTGTTATCAAACACCAAAATCCATATCACTTGTATCATTTTCTTGTCCTCGTGGGGTGACTGAAAACACAGACAGGTTGGGTAGGTTTACTTTAGATTGGGTTTTACAATTCATCTTTTGAGTCAAAAAGACCTGTGGTTAGACCTTTACTTTCCAGACAGGCGCAGTGGGTTCTGTAACAAACTCTATTAAAACCAGTTAGTCCAATTCTTTCAGGTGGGAGGTGACAGACCTAGCTATGGGATCTCTGCCCTAACTAGGTAATGATAGGGGAAACAGTGCTTGTGGGCCTACCTGTGAGAACCGGCATTCGTCTTCACCAGATCCAGGACTTCCTTGGTGTTCCCCACCTCACCGTCAGTGAACAAGAAGAGCTGTGGAGGACAGAGCGGGTATGTTGTTAATGTGTCAACGTTAAATAATGTACGTGCAGCACTGATACTGAGAATGCTTCCTTAGTAACCAAAAACACAGGTCTATTTGGTGTCCCAGTAATACCACACTCAAAATAACTAAACATGCCCAAAAGGGAATTCCCTCATGGTCTAAGACATTGGTTGCTCCCGTGGGAGACCATGGTTCATATCCTGCGCGTTACACATGGAAAGGTGGGAGGAGTTTCAGGTGTTTCAAGAGGAACCTATATGAATCACTGTGTGTGTGTGTGTGTGTGTGTGTGTGTGTGTGTAAGGTATAGAGAAGGCCAATGAGTGAGATGATTAGAAAAAAATATTCAAATGCCACTCCACAATGATACAATAACTGACAGATTTTTGTTGACCACTCAGATAGTTGAGACACTAAAAAACAAACCTAGTCAAACATGGTAGTGGTTCCTTTGGCATCATCAAAAATACATAATCTATATTTTGGGTAACAGTCGTTATACATTGCGTCATCTATACACGTATGCATAAACTAAATTAGATAAAAGGACATTCAGAAACTTCCAAAGAAATGTCTGTTGGAGGATACGGTGGCGGGCTTTAGCAAAGGCATTTACATTATTGTTACCTGATAACATTGCACACAATTTATTATTTTCATCTAGATCATTTTAACTATCATTTTGGCTGGATAGCTGACGAAAAACATCATCCCTACTGTCATTGTATAACCCACAGTAAAGCAACGCATGAGGTTCTGTTACAATGGAAGGATTGTTACAGAAAGTACAGACATTTCTCTGTGGGAGTGTTTGTGTATATTATTATTACTTGTATTTTTTATTTAACTAGGCAAGTCAGATAAGAACAAATTCTTATTTACAATGACGGCCTACCCCGGCCAAACGCTAATCTGGACAACGCTGGGCCAATTGTGCGCCGCCCTATGGGACTCCCAATCACAGCCGGTTGTGATACAGCCTGGAATCTAACCAGGGTCTGTAGTGACGCCTCTAGCACTGAGATGCAGTGCCTTAGACCACTGCGCCACTCGGTCTAAGGCACTGTAAGGTGTGTTAGATACCTGTCTGGGCTGGTCGGGGAGGCAGGGCTGGCTGTAGATATGTTTTAAAGGCTGGAGGATCTCTGTACCTCCCAGGTCAGCCCTCATTTCTTTCACCTTCTGCAGAGCCTCATCCATAGTCTTCTGGCTGTACTCCACACTCTTACTGACATCCAGATAGATATACACACACAAGGTCAAAGGGTCATTACCACAACATATTACAGACCCAAGCCATGGACATTTGAATCCTTCCCCTACCTGCTGCAAATTATTAGATGTAAACAAGATTGAAAAAGGGGTTGGAAGGAGAAAACACTCACGGAAAGAAGGACTCATAACTGGACCCAAAGCCGATGATGTTGAAGTAGCAGCCCATGGGCAGGCTTTTCAGCAAGAGCAGCAGAGTTTCCTGCAAGAGAGAAGTCCAACAAGTGTCTTTACTCTTCAAACTTTATAGGACAGTCTTAAAGAACTAGTACAGAGTAACCACTGTGTACTGGATTTAACGACAAACTACCATGTGGTGAATCCTGTGCAGATTGAGCTGTTCATTCACTAGAATAGGGTTGTGTGTGTGTGTGTGTGTGTGTGGTGTGTATATACCCTGGCACTGCTAATACGGTCCAGTGACCCAGACCCAAGGTGCATGGGGCATTCCATGCTGCCAGAGCGATCCACTACGAACAGGAACTCCCCGTGTGAGGTCATAGATGACATCACATCCTTGGGGAACTCTGGGTACAAGCTCAGCATGACCACTGGGTCACCCATCAGAGAGCCTGGGGGAGAAAGCGTGACGGAGAGAGAAAGAGAACGAGAGAAAGACATGTGTCCAACAGTTTTTCTCCATTTCTATAAGATGCCTCTCCTTCAGTCTCACCATGTCCCTCTCTATAAACATGGATGATGGTAGTAGACTAGACTACTCATTGATCTCATGTTTTTATTTATTTTTTTATTTCACCTTTATTTAACCAGGTAGGCTAGTTGAGAACAAGTTCTCATTTGCAACTGCGACCTGGCCAAGATAAAGCATAGCAGTGTGACCAGACAACACAGAGTTACACATGGAGTAAACAATTAACAAGTCAAAAACACAGTAGAAAAAAAAAGGGGAGTCTATGTACATTGTGTGCAAAATGCATGAGGAGGTAGGCGAATAATTACAATTTTGCAGATTAACACTGGAGTGATAAATGATCAGATGGTCATGTACAGGTAGAGATACTGGTGTGCAAAAGAGCAGAAAAGTAAATAAATATAAACAGTATGGGGATGAGGTAGGTAAAAATGGGTGGGCTATTTACCGATAGACTATGTACACCATATACACCAATCTACAACAGAGTACACCCCCCTCACCTGGCTTGGCCGAAGCCTGTGCTGCCTCTACTATAGCAGTAGGCTGATGGGTGTCTTGGTAATACAACAACAGCTCAACATCCCGGTCAAACTGATGACCTGCAGCCAGACTGACCTGCAGTTAGAACAACATTCACATGAAGGCAGAGCAGTCAGAGAGGGAATTGAACAACTATGAAGGATTCTGATGGTTTATGGTGCTAGTGAGAGTGCAAGCACACAGACATATACACAGTGTACACATTCATACGTACGTACGTAAAGCAACACACTTACACATGCATATGAACACACACACAGAGTACCGTGGCTTGGGTTTTCTCTGTGTTGAGGTAGTTGAGTGGGTCCAGGGGACAGTTGGACTCTACTCTAGAGATGGGATGAGGGGACGACACATGGGCACTGAGGGACAGACTGTAGGGGACAGAACCAGCGGGCACCGAGGACACCTGGGCACTGCCACCACTACCACTGTCTGACCCTTAGAGAGAGATGGGTGAGGGACAGAGGAAGAGAGAGGGGAGAGAGACCCACAGATTAGAATGTTTTTGTTCCGGCCCAACACTAACACTCCTTTCATCTCATCAACAACTCACCAAGACCTTGATTAATTCAATAATGATTCATTCATTAAAACGGGATTGTAACTAAAGCCTTCACCATCCCCTGTGGGTCCCCAATAGCAGGAGTGAGGACCACTGCCCTATGGGACCAGGTACTGGTTCCTAGTCACACTGCTGCCCACAAGGTTTTTACTTTGTTTTACACTGCCCTATGATGTATTAGTGGTTTGTGTCTCTATACAGGGGCCCATGTTCTTACCCTGGGGTTGGTAACGGGGGTTGAGCACGGCGGGCAGGCAGAGCCTCAGGCCGTCGTCAGCCTGTACAGCCAGCTCTGTCACATAGTCCAGGCTGACAGAGGCCTTCTCCCCTGGAGGCAGACTGCCCACACTCAGCTTGAACACGTCCGGGCTCTCATCACTCTCCTCCAATAGGAAGGCCTGCTGGCCTGAACTCAATGCATCATCATACTGCTCCTGTGCCTGAGGAGGGACAGAGGAACACAAGGACGCATCATCAACCTGACACAGTATAGTAACAGTAGCATACATCCAGGGGAGGGTGCCGTCCGACTGACACTAGTCAGGTCAATGGGGTTTGACAGAGAGTCGCTTTGACAAAGCAGTAGGTTGGGAACCAGTTTTACAGGGTCAAAGTCTAATACTGAGAGCAGAGAGCTGTCAACAAACATCTGAATAACTTTTTAAGGCCCCTAGGTCATAGACTGCTGGTTAACCATAAAGTGATAATTATAAGTAATGGATTGGATTTATATAGAGCCTTTCTACCAACTGAGGTACCAAACACTTTACATAGTAACGGGGAAACTCAACTCATCCACCATCAATGTGTGGTACCCACCTAGGTGATACACAGCAACCATTTTGTACCAGAATGCTCACCACACACCAGATAACATGGTGGAGAGGCGAGGAGTGATATTTACCAATTAAGAATGAAGGGATTATTAGGTTGCCATGATGGAAATGGGGCCAGGTTAGCTGGCCGGTAACATTTTATACCACGTTTCTCTTAAAACTGTGTAGTAACGCTCTAATTACACTAGTAACAACACTTGTACTAACATGTTATTGATTGGTATTAAATGTGAAATTAACCCAAATCCTGCAATAAATTATACTTTTGTAGATCTCAGAAAATGTCATAAAAATGTCTAGAGTTGCATTTGTCTCATTATTGACTTGTCATCTCTCCTCACCTTCTGTTTCTCCTGAACCTCAGCCACCACCTCAGTCTGTCCTATCTTTGCGCTGAACCTGCAGACAGCAGCCTCTCCCGGCAGAGGGAAAACAAAGATGGCCTCCAGAGGGCTCTGCTCCTGGTTCTCATACTGCAGAGTGGAGCTCACAGTGGCCACATGCCCCTGCACACTCACTTCCACAGCAATACTCTTCAGAGGCACTGAGAGAAGGAGGGATGGATGGAGCAACAGATGGAAGAGAGAAAACTGACGATGACAACGTTTGGGAACAACTTGGAAATAGTAAAATGTCATTTATGGCTCATCTCATGGAAATGTTTAATTTAGTGAAAAACAATATAAAATGTGGTGAAATGTTCTGAAGTATTTATTTCATAAAAAAGGAAGAGAAACAGACACTGGAAGTAAACAATCATGTCTGCTTTCAAACCGTACCTGGTTCATTCTTGACAGTTACCAATCCACAGCAGTTCACCATTTTGGCTCCTGTATGGAGAAGTCAGGTGTCATATCAGCCCTTTTACCGGCGTCTTACATGAATAAAGTGAATTGCCAACAGTAAACAGTTAATGGTAATATGCCAAGTGTCTATGATGAATTGTTTTATAAAGGCAGCCACAGAATGCAACCACTGACAGTAGGATGACAGTCATTGAGAGGTTTATCTAACCATGTTGGCAGGGCTCTCCAACAATGTTCCCTCAAAACATTTTTTTAGCACGGAGCAAATTTCAAGTCTGCTGAAAGCAAACTGGACATGTTTTAAGTATTGTGTAACTTCCAGCGCGCGTTTAATTGTGAACACAGGGGCTGTACCCACTTTCAGTTACAGTTTTAACCGTGGCCAAGTAGGCTACTGTGGCTATTTGATCCTACTGAAGGTCTACCAGAGTGGCCTACCATCAAAACAATGGAGAAAAATGCATCCCATAACATTTTAACATGGAAATAGCTGTTCAATCATTCAGCCTACAGTCACAGCCAATGTGTGGTGTTCAATGTATGAATACATTACATGACTTTTTTTCTTCTTCTTTTTTTTTTTAAACATGCAGGGCTTGACATTAACCTTTTTATCCACTTGTCCTTCATACAAGGAGGTGAATGAAAATGTTGTGTTTGATGCAATAAATCACTTTACAAAATATAATGCATTATTATTCCCATACCATTATTACAGAGAATCAGACAAATTATGCTACCCTCTGCCTATTGGCTACTTAGCGTATTCAAGCACACATTGTGTGCTCTTGTAGGAAGCATTTACTCCCCTATTTCTGACTACAAATGACCTATAACAACTGGGCTAATTACTAACTAGCAAAGGATATGAACAAAATTTGCACATGCAACTTTCTTCTCAAATCAAGCACAGCTACTCACGTTCACAGCTGTAAACACAGACCAGTTAAAAGTAAATTGCACACATCCATATATGGCAATAGTGTATTGGCATATAAGCCTGCTGCAATTCTGATTGTTAATGCTGCACCGGTCTGTGTAGTGTAGGGGCCGAGTCGTGCACAAAAGGAGTACCATAGAATCCTACTCTGGTGCCTTCTACCTACGACAAAATCTCTTGCATAGTTTGTTTGTGTGTTGCATTTAAAGTGGCTAATATTGCGTCGATTCGATCACAATTGACACGGTAAAGGGAAATGCTGATGGTGTTAACAGGGAAAACTCTAGAAAGTTGAGAGAAGTTCAATCTTGTGGCTCTCTCGGTGGACAGGTATTTATTCTGGGGTCTACTGCTACCAACATTCAGTTGTTGCACCAATCACATGTTTTGGTCTCTTTTTATAATTGATAATGACCTGGCCTGTGTCCCATAATGAGCCTGCTTTTAATCAGTGGACACCACTCGTTTTTATTACAACACACCTGTCATAGTTTTTTACTGAAGTAGAGGTTTATTATTATTCCTAAAAAGGTACAGCATAGATGTAAACAACTTTTTTAGCAAGAGATTACCTAAGAAAGTAGCAGAAATGTGCAGAAAGTAGTTTTGAATGCATTTTATTGAAGTAAAACAATAACAGTCAAACAATTTTGGCA
Source organism: Oncorhynchus tshawytscha (assembly GCF_018296145.1). NCBI lineage: Eukaryota > Metazoa > Chordata > Actinopteri > Salmoniformes > Salmonidae > Oncorhynchus > Oncorhynchus tshawytscha. The sequence continues at coordinate 76,712,389 of NC_056441.1, forward strand.
ACAGTGATATATTCTTATATACTGTACAATGAGTAATTCAACTACAAAATACTAGTCTTCTCCCATTTTTTAAAACTATTGCCCCCACCCACAAGGTGTGTAAACAATAAATACAAATACAATAAGATAAATACAAAACAAAAACATAAATCAATCAACTCTAATTAGCACATGTAGGACAATATGCAAGTGTGTGTGCATGGACATTGCAGATGTATTTCTCACATGTGCAGCACATCGTATTTGTTTTACAGTCCTTCTTTGGGGGGGAGAATTGGCATCTCCTCTTCTTGCCAGCCCCAGCTGCAGCCTCAGGTGGATCAGAACAGCTTTCACAAGCACTGCAGAGGCTGCTGTACGGGGGAGGCGCTCCCTTCTTTGAATGTGTGGTGTTACAAGTGCCTTTCCCCATCTGCTCCGGAAACACCCTCCTTTTGTTCCGCTTATCAGGCATCCAGGTAGGGTTGATCTTGTTCCATATCACAAAGGCATTGTAACATCAATGACGTTATGGAAGACGACCAGGGGCCAGTCATCCTCCTGCAGCTGTAAGTCCCAATTACCTTGTCCAGGTTTTCCGTGCCTCATTTGTTGTGGTTGTAGTCCAGGATGATGGCTGGCTTCATGTCCTCACGATCACTGATCTCAGCCATTTTGTGCAGTGCTCAGGAGGACCACATTCTTGTTCCTCTTTGGGACCTTTTCAAGCACTTAACTGTAATTTTCAAAGACCTACATTTGATGTTTAATCGTTTTAATAGCCGACAGAAAAAGAAAAAAAAATGGAACAAATAAACATTACCACATTCTAAATATGTCAGAATAATGTGGGCATTGCCTGACTAAATAGACAGCATACTGCTGTAAAATAGGGACCTTGTAGCAGTCATAAGGACAAAGATTTTGCAGTAGTCAGGCAGATAAGGTGGAAATTAATATTGGATTTATTTACACAGCGCTGGTGATAAATGTACAATTAAATTATATTTACAAACTTCTGACTTTAAAATGTGAACATTCAAAACAAAAAGGGCCTGTTCTCAAGCAAAACCTATCTAACCATACAAGGCACAGGTAGAGACTCCTAGGCCTGAATACAGCCTCCCCATTGAGTTACCATACGTGAACATCCCAAACATTTGGCCATACCTATTCTTGGCACACAGGCCAGGTATATCTATGCATGCTCAAGCATGCGCATTCACACATGAAACATAATGGACAAACCAGACATATGCTCTCCAAACAAAAGGAATTGACGCAATCGAGATTGCACCGTTTATTTTTACTTAACTAGGCAAGTCAGTAAAGAACAAATTCTTATGTACAATGACAGCCTACCCCAGCCAAACCCTAACACGGACGACTTTGGGCCAATTGTGCGCCGCCCTATGGTACTCCCAATCACGGCCGGTTTTGATACAGCCTGGAATCTAACCCGGGTCTGTAGTGACGCCTCTAGCACTGAGATGCAGTGCCTTAGACAACTGCACCACTCGGAGCCCATATAAATAAACAAGAAAACAAAGACTGCACTGTCCAAATGTTTCAACACTCATAAGATCCCAAAATGAGTAGTGAACATATTTGAATTCATCAAAACTGTAGTTCCAGTTCTTAAGAATGGGGGAGCGGAGGTAGGAGTAAATTCATTCAGGCAATTCATGCTTTGGTCTGCATGCCAGTGTTAGTTCCGGTTGGATTGGGTTGTGGAAGGGATGGAATGGCATCACAGAGAGAAGTCAATGGCCAGGGAAAGCTCCACACAGCCAGTCCAGGTCACATGGTCAGAATGGTATAAAAAGGCAGTCCTGACTGTGGTTGGGAAAGAAGGCCTTTGACAGCTGTGCCAAGAAAGTGCTCCTTCATTGAGGCAGAATGCTTTAGTGCAAATGGATTGGATTGAACTAAGCCTGGGGATCTGCCATTGAACTATTGAACTGCCATTGAACTGGATTGAAGTTGTAAGAAGGTTTCCCTGTCGGCTCTAACATGGGTTGGAAAAAGGTACCCATATAGTATTACCATTTGCACCTGCTATCAGTTCAAGTAAAACAGTCCTTGGTTAAAGTTGTATTATTCCAATGGAAGTTTATGAATTGTTCTGGATGAGGAAAGAGCATCTTCTACTCCATCTTATGGTCAGTTACACACACACACACTTCCAATGTAGCTCTGCAATGTCTTCTGCAACACATGCTATTGAAGTTGAAATTTACAATGATTAGGTAAGGGTTAGGGCAGGGATGTCCCAAGGATTCAACCAACACTTTGAACCACTTTCAGCACCACTCAACAACCAACTGTTTCAAAGCTGCACATTCTTTCTGCCAGGCAGAGACTATCTATGGCAGGGATCCCTAGATGGTGGCCCACAGATCAGTCAACAAATTATTTGTAATTATGTTCAGGTCCCCATCCATCTACTCAAGAAAAATATGTCCTGTGGCTGAATCTAGTTGATGATCCCTGATATACAGGCTGTGTGTGCAGCGCACGTGTGAATAATAATCTACATAACCAACAAACCGCTTTGGTAATCCATCTGTAATTTAATAGGTTGATTAAAAATAGCATTATTACAAACATTATTTAATTTTTTAACTGGCACTGACAGGGATGATCGTCTGGCCTGGAGTGTTTAGCTTAACTGTGCAGCCCTGTACGTGGAACCCTGACCCACGCACCGACAGGGGCATTCCCGTGCCAATGTCGCTTCTTCATTAAATTGGTTTAAGTTTGTATCGAGCCCTGGTTGATCATGCACCATAACTGCTGGTTGCTGAAAAAGAACATTGCTTTGTACAGTAATACAATATTGGTCTTTCCAGAACATACAGTAATTCCTGAAAAAACAGAAGCTTTGTGCAGAAATGTACATTTTCAAGCATGAAGTTATTGTTAACAACAAAGTAAGAAACCACAGCAGCCTGATGCAATAATGTCAATACATGTCCAGCCAGTGTAATCTCTGGTTGAACTGGTAAAATAGAATGGAATGCAGTAGTCAATAATAAATAGTACTGTTAGGAGATTTGGAGAGACCGGGTAAGTCAATTACTAATACTCTTAGTAAAAGTATTTATCTTCAACACGCAATCTGTAGATTTTATGCGATTAGATAGATTGAAATTGTACATTAAACATCATAGCATAGTTGAAAGATATGTGTTGCGTAGAAACACGAAGTGGGTGGCCAGCAGAGATAGATGGGATGGGCTGAGGGAAGCTGAGGGTTGGTGTGTGGAATTGGAGACAAGTGGGAGTGAAGTTGCTGTGTGAGAAAAAAAAAAAAGTCTAAATAAAACATAGTAAAAGTAGAATGACACTAAGTGGCAGTGTTTTTACAACTAATGCCGGTTTGCCTGAGGCTGATGCCGTGCAGGTGTTTGTACACATGCATATACACACACTCTCATTCAAATAAACACATAAAAGAACACACATACATGTAATAGTGCCAGACATGCACACAAACATAAAGTAGGTATCGCTGTTATGATTTCAGTTGTCCTTGATGTCCTTTGTTTAAAATGTATTCTAAAATAAAATAAAATTTAAAAAAAAAAGTGTATTGGTGTTTGCTGTTTTCTTCTGTCTTTTTTCTCATTAGTTCATTCTCTTGGTTGTTGGTGCAGTCAGGGGGTTCTTGGGGATGGGGAATGGAATTAATTGTATCAATTTATTTTTTCAGGGGGCGGGGACTCGAATGGTTGAGGGACGGCTATTGGGGAACTGTGGGGGGGGGATCTTGGAGGGTTCGGGTTTCACAAGATTGTGATCATGAAAAAGGAAACTTACATATTTTATATCACTATCATGCACCCTCACACATAAGGATGGCTCTGTTGCAGAAAGACTGATACATGTTTGATAGTGGTAGTAGACACACTCACACATAAGGATGGCTCTGTTGCAGAAAGACTGATACATGTTTGATAGTGGTAGTAGACACCCTCACACATAAGGATGGCTCTGTTGCAGAAAGACTGATACATGTTTGATAGTGGTAGTAGACACCCTCACACATGGATGGCTCTGTTGCGGAAAGACTGATACATGTTTGATAGTGGTAGTAGACACCCTCACACAAGGATGGCTCTGCTGCAGAAAGACTGATACATGTTTGATAGTGGTAGTAGACACCCTCACACATAAGGATGGCTCTGTTGCAGAAAGACTGATACATGTTTGATAGTGGTAGTAGACACCCTCACACAAGGATGGCTCTGCTGCAGAAAGACTGATACATGTTTGATAGTGGTAGTAGACACCCTCACACATAAGGATGGCTCTGCTGCAGAAAGACTGATACATGTTTGATAGTGGTAGTAGACACCCTCACATAAGGATGGCTCTGTTGCAGAAAGACTGATTCATGTTTGATAGTGGTAGTAGACACCCTCACACATAAGGATGGCTCTGCTGCAGAAAGACTGATACATGTTTGATAGTGGTAGTAGACACCCTCACACAAGGATGGCTCTGTTGCAGAAAGACTGATACATGTTTGATAGTGGTAGTAGACACTCTCACACATAAGGATGGCTCTGTTGCAGAAAGACTGATACATGTTTGATAGTAGTAGTAGACACCCTCATACATAAGGATGGCTCTGTTGTGTAAAGACTGATACATGTTTGATAGTGGTAGTAGACACTCTCATACATAAGGATGGCTCTGTTGTGTAAAGACTGATACATGTTTGATAGTAGTAGTAGACACTCTCATACATAAGGATGACTCTGTTGTGGAAAGACTGATACATGTTTGATAGTGGTAGTAGACACCCTCACACATATGGCTCAGTTGTGTAAAGACTGATACATGTTTGATAGTGGTAGTAGACACCCTCACACATAAGGATGGCTCTGTTGTGTAAAGACTGATACATGTTTGATAGTGGTAGTAGACACCCTCACACATAAGGATGGCTCTGTTGCAGAAAGACTGATACATGTTTGATAGTGGTAGTAGACACCCTCACATAAGTATGGCTCTGTTGCAGAAAGACTGATACATGTTTGATAGTGGTAGTAGACACACTCACACATAAGGATGGCTCTGTTGTGGAAAGACTGATACATGTTTGATAGTGGTAGTAGACACCCTCACACATAAGGATGGCTCTGCTGCAGAAAGACTGATACATGTTTGATAGTAGTAGTAGACACCCTCACACATAAAGATGGCTCTGTTGTGTAAAGACTGATACATGTTTGATAGTAGTAGTAGACACCTTCACACATAAGGATGGCTCTGTTGCAGAAAGACTGATACATGTTTGATAGTGGTAGTAGACACCCTCACACATGAGGATGGCTCTGTTGCAGAAAGACTGATACATGTTTGATAGTGGTAGTAGACACCCTCACACATAAGGATGGCTCTGTTGTGTAAAGACTGATACATGTTTGATAGTGGTAGTAGACACCCTCACACATAAGGATGGCTCTGTTGTGTAAAGACTGATACATGTTTGATAGTGGTAGTAGACACCCTCACACATAAGGATGGCTCTGTTGTGTAAAGACTGATACATGTTTGATAGTGGTAGTAGACACCCTCACACATAAGGATGGCTCTGTTGTGTAAAGACTGATACATGTTTGATAGTGGTAGTAGACACCCTCACACATAAGGATGGCTCTGTTGCAGAAAGACTGATACATGTTTGATAGTGGTAGTAGACACCCTCACATAAGTATGGCTCTGTTGCAGAAAGACTGATACATGTTTGATAGTGGTAGTAGACACCCTCACACAAGGATGGCTCTGTTGCAGAAAGACTGATACATGTTTGATAGTGGTAGTAGACACCCTCACACATAAGGCTCTGTTGCAGAAAGACTGATACATGTTTGATAGTGGTAGTAGACACACTCACACATAAGGCTCTGTTGCAGAAAGACTGATACATGTTTGATAGTGGTAGTAGACACACTCACACATAAGGATGGCTCTGTTGCAGAAAGACTGATACATGTTTGATAGTGGTAGTAGACACCCTCACACATAAGGATGGCTCTGCTGCAGAAAGACTGATACATGTTTGATAGTGGTAGTAGACACACTCACACATAAGGATGGATCTGTTGTGTAAAGACTGATACATGTTTGATAGTAGTAGTAGACACCCTCACACATAAGGCTCTGCTGCAGAAAGACTGATACATGTTTGATAGTAGTAGTAGACACCCTCACACATAAGGCTCTGCTGCATGTTTGATAGTAGTAGTAGACACCCTCACACAAGGCTCTGCTGCAGAAAGACTGATACATGTTTGATAGTGGTAGTAGACACACTCACACATAAGGCTCTGCTGCAGAAAGACTGATACATGTTTGATAGTAGTAGTAGACACCCTCACACATAAGGATGGCTCTGTTGTGTAAAGACTGATACATGTTTGATAGTGGTAGTAGACACCCTCACACATAAGGATGGCTCTGTTGTGTAAAGACTGATACATGTTTGATAGTGGTAGTAGACACACTCACACATAAGGCTCTGCTGCAGAAAGACTGATACATGTTTGATAGTGGTAGTAGACACACTCACACATAAGGCTCTGCTGCAGAAAGACTGATACATGTTTGATAGTGGTAGTAGACACCCTCACACATAAGGATGGCTCAGTTGCAGAAAGACTGATACATGTTTGATAGTAGTAGTAGACACCCTCACACATAAGGATGGCTCTGTTGCAGAAAGACTGATACATGTTTGATAGTAGTAGTAGACACTCTCATACATAAGGATGGCTCTGTTGTGTAAAGACTGATACATGTTTGATAGTGGTAGTAGACACTCTCACACATAAGGATGACTCTGTTGCAGAAAGACTGATACATGTTTGATAGTAGTAGTAGACACCCTCATACATAAGGATGGCTCTGTTGTGTAAAGACTGATACATGTTTGATAGTGGTAGTAGACACTCTCACACATAAGGATGGCTCTGTTGTGTAAAGACTGATACATGTTTGATAGTGGTAGTAGACACCCTCACACATAAGGCTCTGCTGCAGAAAGACTGATACATGTTTGATAGTGGTAGTAGACACCCTCACACATAAGGCTCTGCTGCAGAAAGACTGATACATGTTTGATAGTGGTAGTAGACACACTCACACATAAGGCTCTGCTGCAGAAAGACTGATACATGTTTGATAGTGGTAGTAGACACACTCACACATAAGGATGGCTCTGTTGCAGAAAGACTGATACATGTTTGATAGTGGTAGTAGACACCCTCACACATAAGGATGGCTCTGTTGCAGAAAGACTGATACATGTTTGATAGTGGTAGTAGACACCCTCACACAAGGATGGCTCTGTTGCAGAAAGACTGATACATGTTTGATAGTGGTAGTAGACACCCTCACACATAAGGATGGCTCTGTTGCAGAAAGACTGATACATGTTTGATAGTGGTAGTAGACACCCTCACACATAAGGATGGCTCTGTTGTGTAAAGACTGATACATGTTTGATAGTGGTAGTAGACACCCTCACACATATGGCTCAGTTGTGTAAAGACTGATACATGTTTGATAGTGGTAGTAGACACCCTCACACATAAGGATGGCTCTGTTGTGTAAAGACTGATACATGTTTGATAGTGGTAGTAGACACCCTCACACATAAGGATGGCTCTGTTGTGTAAAGACTGATACATGTTTGATAGTGGTAGTAGACACCCTCACACATAAGGATGGCTCTGTTGTGTAAAGACTGATACATGTTTGATAGTGGTAGTAGACACCCTCACACATAAGGATGGCTCTGTTGTGTAAAGACTGATACATGTTTGATAGTGGTAGTAGACACCCTCACACATAAGGATGGCTCTGTTGTGTAAAGACTGATACATGTTTGATAGTGGTAGTAGACACCCTCACACATAAGGATGGCTCTGTTGCAGAAAGACATACATGTTTGATAGTGGTAGTAGACACCCTCACATAAGTATGGCTCTGTTGCAGAAAGACTGATACATGTTTGATAGTAGTAGTAGACACCCTCACACATAAGTATGGCTCTGTTGCAGAAAGACTGATACATGTTTGATAGTGGTAGTAGACACCCTCACACATAAGTATGGCTCTGTTGCAGAAAGACTGATACATGTTTGATAGTGGTAGTAGACACACTCACACATAAGGATGGCTCTGTTGCAGAAAGACTGATACATGTTTGATCGTGGTAGTAGACACACTCACACATAAGGATGGCTCTGTTGTGTAAAGACTGATACATGTTTGATAGTGGTAGTAGACACCCTCACACATAAGGATGGCTCTGTTGCAGAAAGGCTGATACATGTTTGATAGTGGTAGTAGACACACTCACACATAAGGATGGCTCTGTTGCAGAAAGACTGATACATGTTTGATAGTGGTAGTAGACACACTCACACATAAGGATGGCTCTGCTGCAGAAAGACTGATACATGTTTGATAGTGGTAGTAGACACACTCACACATAAGGACGACTCTGTTGTGTAAAGACTGATACATGTTTGATAGTGGTAGTAGACACACTCACACATAAGGACGACTCTGTTGTGTAAAGACTGATACATGTTTGATAGTGTCTTGATGCTGTATTGTTTGTCCTTCATGTTCTAATACTTTAATGTTAGCCCTTCCTTGTGTTTTTTGTAAAAATAAAAATAATTTAAAAAAATAAAAATATAGTCAATAATGTCAGGAGGTAGGCCTACCTGCCACCTGGAGGTCAGGTATGTCATCTTTCAGAGATTTAGGCTACCACAAACGGAGTTACAGATGCAAGTAAACGTTTCACACTAGTTTGATCAACCAGGATTATATAAACATTTTGCAAGAAGCTTCTCAGAACAAACACACACCCTTGCATTTAGGCTACTTTATCCCATCATACTGAAGGTAGAATATGCAATAGTGCAACATTAACCACAGCAGATAAATAAGTTAGAGCCTGTGATTCATGTCTGTGAAGGGGAGACCAGGGGCAATTGTAACTGTAGGCAAATGAAACACCTTGAATTTCTACAAACCGATACAAGCTAGTGATGAAACTCACTCAGTACGCCCATTTTGGTCCAATCCCTGCTTGAAAAGTGTCTCACTATCTGCATGTTTTATGGGCAAATGTTTGCTCTTTTGGGGGTGGGGTGGGGGGCGACTATGTCATTGTACTGTCCTGAGCATTAACGTCTATATGTTGGATAACATGAATGACATGACTATTGTTGTCTCTTGCTAGGCACGTGAGGTTGTCAAGACTGCTAGCGTTGGAGCAATTGTAGCGCAGTATTAAAATTATCCTGAGCCAAGCAGCTGAATTATGAAAACAAGTGATTTTAACCTTAAGATGGTATGAATTCTACAAAAATTTATTTAAATAGCCTTCCTGTCCTGTAGAGCAATAGTTTCCCAACCGTATTCAGTTAATGTAACACCAAGTACATTTTGCTCTGTTCAGAGTACCACTGAAGTACCCCCTTATATATATTTTACCAGTAGGCCTATGGTCTCATGAGTCTTCTCAAGTACCCCCTGTGGATGGGCCAAGTACTCCCAGAAGTGGAAAGCCAAATAAGTTCCAAACAATATATTCTGGTCACCATCAGACTACTCAAGATGTTTTGAGAGCAACAAAATGTTCATGCAGAAACAGGGGTGTAACTGTAAATATTGGTTATGTAAAGAAATAGCTATATATGATGATATGTAGCCTAGGAAGCCAATAATGGGTGCTCGATATACACTAGGCTAGATATGCACATTGGCTGCCTAGGCTAGATAATTTGCTAATTCATTAACGTTAATGATATACAGTGCATGACACAAGTAATATTTCCAACAATTGTTTACAGACAGACAATTTTGCATATAATTCACTGTCACAATTCCAGTGGGTCAGAAGTTTACATATACTAAGTTGACTGTGCCTTTAAACAGCTGGGAAAAATTATGTCATGGCTTTAGAATCTTCCGATAGGCTAATTGACATCATTTGAGTCAATTGGAGATGTACTTGTGGATGTATTTCAAGACATACCTTCAAACTCAGTGCCTCTTTGCTTGACATCATGGGGAAATCAGCAAAGACCTCAGAAAAAAAAATGGTGGACCTCCCTCCAAGTCTGGCTCATCCTTGGGAGCAATGTCCAAAGGCCTGAAGGTACCACGTTCATCTGTACAAACAATAGTACGCAAGTATAAACACCATGGGACCACGCAGCCATCATACCGCTCAAGAAGGAGAGGTGTTCCGTCTCCTAGAGATGAACGTACTTTGGTGCGAGAAGTGCAAATCAATCCCAGAACAACAGCAAAGGACCTTGTGAAGATGCTGGAGGAAACCAGCTCAGCATTGAAGAAGTCTCTGCTCCAAAACCGCCATTAAAAAAAGCCAGACTATGGTTTGCAACTACACATGGGGTCAAAGATCGTACTTTGGAGAAATGTCCTCTGGTCTGATGAAACAAAAAATAGAACTGTTTGACCATAATGACCATCGTTATGTTTGGAGGAAAAGGGGGAGGCTTGCAAGCCGAGGAACACTATCCCAACTGTGAAGCACGGAGGCGGCAGCATCATGTTGTGGTGGTGCTTTGCTGCAGGAGGGACTGGTGCACTTCACAAAATAGATGGGATCATGAGGGAGGAAAACTATATGGATATATTGAAGCAACGTCTCAAGACATCAGTCAGGAAGTTAAAGCTTGGTTGCAAATGGGTCTTCCAAATGGACAATGACCCCAAGCATACTTCCAAAGTTGTGGCAAAATGGCTTCAGGACAACAAAGTCAAGGTATCGGAGTGGCCATCACAAAGCCCTGACCTCAATCCTATAGAAAATGTGGGGCAGAACTGAAAAAGCATGTGTGAGCAAAGAGGCCTACAAACCTGACTCGGTTACACCAGCTCTGTCAAGAGGAATGGGCCAAAATTCACCCAACTTAATATGGAAAGCTACCTGAAACATTTGACCCAATTTAAACAATTTAAAGGCAATGCTACCAAATAATAATTGAGTGCATGTAAACTTCTGACCCACTGGGTATGTAATTAAATAAATAAAAGCTTAAATAAAATCACTATTCTGACATTTCACATTCTTAAAATAAAGTGGTGATCCTAACTGACCTAAAACGGGGAATTTTTACTAGGATTAAATGTCAGGAATTGTGAAACTGAGTTTAAATGTATTTGGCTATAAGGTGTATGTGAACTTCTGACTTCAACCGTATAAATTAAGTGAGTTTATTTTTTCAGTTTATCAGGGGGTGCTGCAGCACCCTCAACACCCCTACTTCAAGAAGCTATGGATGGAAGTGTCTTACATAAGAAAATGACTGGCCTAATTCAAGTGGGCTCCGGGCAATAGTGTAACACACACAAAATCACAATTGCCTCTGGTCTCCCCAAAATGATTAATTTCTGAACGTTCTGTAACGTTGCGCACTCTAGAACAGACACTGAGGCGTGGTCACTTTGCTTGTTCCTCCGCTGTCATTGCGTTAATTCTAGCAACCTAAAACTCCATAAAATACATCCATAAAATAAGTATGGTATGATATGTGGATGTAATCGAAATGAATGGCTATTTCTGGCTAACATTTATTGGCCACCAACATTAATAAGCAAAGTAGGTTCATGCCATTTCAACATATATTGAATATGTTGAGATAAATATGCGAAACATCCCCAAACGATGCAGTCATGTAACGTATTACCTTGACATATGTGATAGGCTAGTTTTCAATTATTTCCTTTTACTGGTCCTGGAGATAGAATCCCACCGTTTCTACGTTCGTGCAGCATTAATATCCGAGTAGGCTACTTCTTCCTGGTTTATAAAGATTAACGTCAATAGAAAACATTGCGCAATCAACTCATTGGCCAGTGTTCATAGTCACGCCTGCTATCTTCCTTACCATTGGTGAAAAGACACAATGGGCCATTCAACCAATCGTTGTTTTTGCGTCTGTAGCGCGGTTTTTTTCTACCTTATGCTTTAAACGTATTATTAGGCACATATTTCAATAGGCTATAGCAATTCGTCAACGGACTGAACACTAAACATAGCTGTCTGGTCATTGTGCTTGTAGACAGTCAATTCATTGGATATCTCCTGTCAGATTGAAGTACGGTGTTACGACATTCTGCTGCCCATATTAGGTTTAATAAGACGTTATGGTTTTCTTTCACTAAAGCAGAAAAAACGAAAAGGCTTTTAGAGATTAAGTGAGTTGAAAATGGTTCTGGGCACTGTTGAAGCAGCTAAGAATAGTGGGTTGTAGGGTTGATCTGACGGTGTGAAGGATGCCGATGTATTGGGAGTATCCCTGCGTCGTCCAGAGTGTGTTCCCGAAAACAATCATCCTAGAGTGTCTGTGTGGGCGGTATTCTAGCCTACTCATCCTCATAAGGAGGTACCGAAACACTCCTCATGGACCCTATTAATCAGGTGTGTTCAACAGTGGCGAAAAAAGTACCCAATTGTCATACTTGAGTGAAGATTCATTAATAGAAAATGACTCAAGTAAAAGTCACCCAGTAAAATACTACTTGTGAAAAAGTCTAAAAGTATGTGGTTTTACATATACTCAGGTATCAAAAGCAAATGTAATGGCTAAAATATACTTAAGTATCCAAAGTAAAAGTAATTTCAAATTCCTTATATTAAACAAATGAGATGGCACAATTTCTTTTAAATGGAAAGCCAGGGCACGCTCCAACACTAAGACATAATTTACAAGCGAAGCATTTGTGTTTAGTGAGTCTGCCAGATCAGAGGCAGTGGAGATGACCAGAGATGTTCTCTTGATAAGTGTGTGAATTGCACCATTTCCCTGTCCTGCTAAGCATTCAAAATGTAACTGCTATTTCTGGGTGTCAGGGAAAATGTATGGAGTAAAAAGTAGTAAATGTATGGAGTAAAAATATTTTTTGTATTTGAAATTGAACCTTTATTTATCTAGGCAAGTCAGTTAAGAACAAATTCATATTTACAATGACAGTCTACTGGGGAAAGTTGGGTTAACTGCCTTGTTCAGGGGCAGAATGACAGATTTTTACCTTGTCGGCTCAGGATTTGATCCAGCAACCTTTCAGTTACTGGCCCAATGCTCCAACAACTAGGCTACCTGCAGAGAGTAAAAGTTGTCCAAAATATAAATAATAAAGTAAAGTACAGATCCCCCAGCGACGACAAGGATAATATAGAACTGGCTGACTTCTCCGTGCGTCAGCAGGACAGAGCAGATACGTCTGGTAAAACGAAGGGCGGGGAAGTGTGTATATTTGTCAATAACTGTTGGTGCGCGATGTCTAATATTAAGGAAGTCTCGAGGTATTGCTCGCCTGAGGTAGAATACTTCATAAGCTGTAGACCACACTATCTATATTATTCGTAGCCGTCTATTTACCACCACAAACCGATGTTGGCACTAAGACCGCACTCAACGAGCTGAATAAAACCATTAGCAAACAAGAAAATGCTCATCCAGAAGTGGTGCTCCTAGCGGCCGGGGACTTTAATGCAGGCAAAGTTAAATCCTTTTTACCTAATTTCTACCAGAATGTCACAAGTGCAACCAGAGGGGAAAAAAGTATGCTATACGCAACAGGACTATTTTGCTAGCACAGAATGGAACATGTTCCGGGATTCACCCATGGCATTGAGGAGTACACCACCTCAGTCCCCAGTTTCATAAATAAGTGCATCGACGACTTCGTCCCCACAGTGATCGTACATACATTTCCCAACCAGGATCCATGAATTACAGGCAACATTCGCGCCAAGCTAAAGGCTAGAGGTGCCTCTTTCAAGGAGCTGGACACTAATCTGGACGCTTATGCCCTCAGACGAACCATGAAACAGGCAAAGCGTCAATACAGGACTAAGATTGAATCCTACTACACCGGCTCCGACGCTCATCAGTTGTGCAGGGCATCTCTGGTCATCTCCACTGCCTCTGATCTGGCAGACTCACTAAACACAAATGCTTCGCTTGTAAATGATGTCTTAGTGTTGGAGTGGGGGAGAGGAGGGATATAGATATTAAGACGGAGTGGGAAAGACGAGGGTCGATGATAAGATGGGGGTACCCACAGTACTATATATATCAAATCATACTACATAGCTGAAGTGCATTAGAAGTGTTGGCACAGTTTATGTTAATGGAGCATCATGGCAGTCTTGCCTGTAAATAGTGGCACATTCCCTTAATGCATCTGACCAAGGCCTGCAGTGTTGTTTTTACCCAGTGTCCTCTGTAGGCTTAAGACTGAAGCTCAGCAGGTTCTCAACAGGCTGCTTGGCCAGGCTGTACTTCACTGTTATCGAGCCCTCTGTGTCCCCTGAGGTTTGAGAGAGGAAAAGAGTAAAGGAGAGAGACAGAGAGAAAGAGATAAAACAAAAGAGGAAATGTTGTCTTGCAAATAAATTATGACCTTACCAATGTCCTTTGAACATTGACAAATTGTATGTTAAATAATATTAACACACATAACAGTAGAAGGCAGAGCCCTTACCTCCCCAGTGAGCTGGGCATACAGAAGCGCCCTTTGACCCTGGAAGAGCACTCTGATTGGTGGAGACAGAAGGGTGACAGACACCTCCTTTGGGACATTCCACTTGACTGAGATGTCCACCACAGCTGGCTGCAGGGCAAACCGGAGAGACTGCATCACCTGAGGGAGGAGTGTTAAGGAGGTGGGAGAGTGGTAAAAAATGTCATTAAAAAAAGGAAAGAGATAAAACAAGAGAGAATAAGGAAGGTGATGAAAATGTTTGTAGGCAATACAGCCCTCCATTTACACATGTACACACACTGATAAGCTCTCTTACTTTGGGCTGCATCCTGTCCTGTCCTGTGATAAACTGTGCATGCCCTCTGGCCTGCTTGGCCACCCCAGAAATGCTTTTGTTTTCTCACAGGGGTGAAACACCCTAATCTATAGAACTCTCCCACACTGCTGAGAGTGACGGAGGTCGGAAAGGTATAAAACCATTACAGCACTCTCTTTACGTATGCACATGCATACAACACACACAAACTAATAAGATTTACTTTGGGCTGCATCCTGTCCTGTGATAAACTGCGCGTGCCCTCTGGCCTGCTTGGCCACCTCAGAGATGAGAGCAGTGCTGGCCCCCTCCCCGACCCCAAAGGAGAAACACCTGACAGGGACACACCCAGGAAACACTATTATTGTTGTTAGTTGTAATCAAACACCAAAATTAGGCTATCAACCAAATCCCGATCACTTCTACCATTTTCTTGTGCTTGTGGGCAGACTGAATAAAACACGTAACTGTCGGGGAGAGTTGGGTAATTTGAGCTACATTTTAATTTATTTTATTTCACCTTTATTTAACCAGGTAGGCTAGTTGAGAACAAGTTTTCATTTACAACTGCGACCTGGCCAAGATAAAGCAAAGCAGTGCGACACAAACAACACAGAGTTACACATGGAATAAACAAACATACAGTCAATAATAAAATAGAATACAGTGTGTGCAAATGAGGTAGGATAAGGGAGGTAAGGCAATAAATAGTTCATAGTGGCAAAATAATTACAAAATAGCCATTAAACACTGGAGTGATAGATGTGCAGAAAATGAGTGTGCAAGTAGAGATACTGGGGTGCAAATGAGAAAAATAAATAACAATATGGGGATGAGGTAGTTGGATGTGCTGTTTACAGATGGGCTATGTACAGGTGCAGTGATCTGTGAGCTGCTCTGACAGCTGGTGCTTAAAGTTAGTGAGGGAGATATGAGTCTCCAGCTTCAATGATTTTTGCAGTTCGTTCCATTCATTGGCAGCAGAGAACTGGAATGAAAGGCAGCCAAAGGAGGAATTGGCTTTGGGGGTGACCAGTGAAATATACCTGCTGGAGCGTGTGCTACGGGTGGGTGTTGCTATGGTGACCAGTGAGCTGAGTTAAGGCGGGGCTTTGCTTAGCAAAGACTTATAGATGACCTGGAGCCAGTGGGTTTGGCGACGAATATTAAGCGAGGGCCAGCCGACGAGAGCCTACAGGTCGCAGTGGTGGGTAGTATATGGGGCTTTGGTGACAAAACAGATGGCACTGTGATGGACTGCATCCAATTTGCTGAGTAGAGTGTTGGAAGCTATTTTGTACATGACATCGCCGAAGTTGAGAATCAGTAGGATGGTCAGTTTTACGAGGGTATGTTTGGCAGCGTGAGTGAAGGATGCTTTGTTGCGATATAGGAAGCCGATTCTAGATTTAATTTTGGATTGGAGATGCTTAATGTGAGTCTGGAAGGATAGTTTACAGTCTAACCAGACAACTAGGTATTTGTAGTTGTCCACATATTCTAAGTCAGAACCGTCCAGAGTAATGATGCTGAACGGGCGGGCAGGTGTGGGCAGCGATCATTTGAAGAGCATGCATTTAGTTTTACTTGCATTTAAGTGCAGTTAAAGGCCACGGAAGGAGAGTTGTATGGTATTGAAGCTTGTCTGGAGGTTAGTTAACACAGTGTCCAAAGAAGGGCCAGAAGTATACAGAATGGTGATGTTTGCGTACAAGTGGATCAGAGAATCACCAGCAGCAAAAGCGACATCATTGATGTATACAGAGAAATGAGTCGGCCCGAGGATTGAACCATGTGGCACCCCATAGAGACTGCCAGAGGTCCGGACAACAGGCCCTCCGATTTGACACACTGAACTCTGTCTGAGAAGTAGTTGGTGAACCAGGCGAGGAGGTCATTTGAGAAACCAAGGCTGTTGAGTCTGCCGATAAGAATGTGGTGATTGACAGAGTCGAAAGCCTTGGCCAGGTTGATGAATACAGCTGCACAGTATTGTCTCTTATCGATGGCGGTTATGATATCTTTTAGGACCTTGAGCGTGGCTGAGGTGCACCCATGACCAGCTCGGAAACCAGATTTTATAGCGGAGAAGGTAGGGTGGGATTCAAAATGGTCGGTGATCTGTTTGTTAGCTTGGCTTTCAAAGACCTTAGAAAGGCAGGGTAGGATAGATATAGGTCTGTAGCCATTTGGGTCTAGAGTGTCTCCCCCTTTGAAGAGGGGGATGACCACGGCAGCATTCCAATCTTTGGGGATCTCAGACGATACAAAAGAGAGGTTGAACAGGCTAGTAATAGGGGATGCAACAATTTCGGCGGATCATTTTAGAAAGAGAGGGTCCAGATTGTCTCACCTGTCTGATTTGTAGGGGTCCAGATTTTGCAGCTCTTTCAGAACATCTGTTATCTGGATTTGGGTGAAGGAAAAATGGGGAGGCTTGGGCAAGTTGCGGTGGGGAGTACAGGGCTGTTGACCAGGGTAGGGTTAGCCAGGTGGAAAGCATGGCCAGCTGTAGAAAAATGCTTATTGAAATTCTCAATTATCGTGGATTTAATCAGTGGTGACAGTGTTTCCTAGCCTCAGTGCAGTGGGCAGCTGGGAGGAGGTGCTCTTATTTTCCATTGACTTTACAGTGTCCCAGAACTTTTTGGAGTTTGTGTTACAGGATGGAAATTTCTGTTTGAAAAAGCTTGCCTTAGCTTTCTTAACTGCCTGTGTATATTGGTTCCTAACTTCCCTGAAAAGTTGCATATCGCAGGGGCTATTTGATGCTAATGCAGTACACCACAGGATGTTTTTCTGCTGGTCAAGGACCGTCAGGTCTGGAGTGAATCAAGGGCTATATCTTTTCCTGGTTCAATTTTTTTTGAATGGGGCATGCTTATTTAAGATGGTGAGGAAAGCACTTTTAAAGAATAACCAGGCATCCTCTACTGACGGAATTAGGTCAATATCCTTCCAGGGTACCCGGGCCAGGTCGATTAGAAAGGTCTGCTGGCTGAAGTGTTTTAGGAAGCGTTTGACAGTGATGAGGGGTGGTCGTTTGACCGCAGACCCATTACGGACGCAGGCAATGAGGCAGTGATCACTGAGATCCTGGTTGAAGACAGCAGAGGTGTGTTTGGAGGGCAGGCTGGTTAGGATAATATCTATGAGGGTGCCCGTGTTTACGGATTTGGGGTTGTACCTGGTGGGTTCCTTGATAATTTGTGTGAGATTGAGGGCATCAAGATTTTAAGATGGCCAGGGTGTTAAGCACGTCCCAGTTTAGGTCATCTAACAGCACGAGCTCTGAAAATAGATGGGGAGGCAATCAATTCACATATGGTGTCCAGGACACAGCTGGGGGCAGAAGGTGGTCTATAGCAAGAGTGAGAGATTTGTTTCTGGAGAGGTGAATTTTTAAAAGTAGAAGCTCAAATTGTTTGGGCACAGACCTGGATAGTAAGATAGAACTCTGAAAGCTATCTCTGCAGTAGATTGCAACTCCGCCCCCTTTGGCAGTTCTATGTTGTCGGTAAATGTTATAGTAAGGGATGGAAATTTCAGGGTTTTTGGTGGTCTTCCTAAGCTAGGATTCAGACACGGCTAGGACATCTGGGTTGGCAGAGTGTGCTAAAGCAGTAAATAAAACAAACTTAGGAAGGAGGCTTCTAATGTTAACATGCATGAAACCAAGGCTTTTACGGTTACAGAAGTCAACAAATGAGAGCGCCTGGGGAATGGGAGTGGAGCTAGCCACTGCAGGACCTGGATTAACCTCTACATCACCAGAGGAACAGAGGAGGAGTAGGATAGGGGTACGGCTAAAGGCTATAAGAACTGGTCGTCTAGTACGTTCGGAACAGAGAGTAAAAGGAGCAGGTTTCTGGGCACGGTAGAATAGATTCAAGGCATAATGTACAGACAAAGGTATAGTAGGATGTGAAAACAGTGGAGGTAAACCTATTTATTGAGTGACGATGGGAGAGATTTTGTCTCTAGAAACATCATTTAAACCAGGTGAGGTCACAGCATGTGTGGGAGGTGGAACTAAAGAGTTATCTAAGGCATATTGAGCAGGGCTAGAGGCTCTACAGTGAAGTAGAGGGACGTTGCTACGGAAGAAGGGGTAAGTTGAGCCACATTTATTTCACAGAAACCATACACAACATTATTAATTTGACCAAAGATTTAGGAAGAGGTCATCATTTCATGGTGTCTGTGAAGGAAGAAACCACATGGAAAAAGTGGTAAGTTAGGTCCAAAAATTGATTTTCTGTGTTAGAGTATTGTGTTAGAGTAATGGTCACCAACTGATCATCATGATCAACTGTTCGATCTTCAAGGCATCCCTAGTCGATCACCAAAAATTTCTGTTGAAAAGCCATCGATAAAAGCACAGAGTTGTCTTTGATAAAAGCACAGAGTTGTCTTTGATAAAAGCACATAGTTATCTTTGATAAATGCACAGAGTTGTCTTTGATAAAAGCACAGAGTTGTCTTTGATAAAAGCACAGAGTTGTCTTTGATTAAAGCACAAAGTTATATTTGATAAAGCACAGAGTTATCTTTGATAAAAGCACAGAGTTGTCTTTGATAAAAGCACAGAGTTGTCTTTGATAAACCACAGAGTTGTCTTTGATTAAAGCACAAAGTTATCTTTGATAAAAGCACAGAGTTATCTTTGATAAAAGCTTGTTCCTTTTTTTAGAACTATTTAATATTTGTCTGAAAAGACAAACAGGAGGACCGGGAGATCTGTGGCGAAATCAGTGCGCCTACTTGCGCTGACCAATTTGATAGCTCAAATCACAACCCTGGCCACAGCAAAGTTTGATACGAGTCTACGTGAGATTTTCAAACTATGACCAGAGAGAGACTGTCAAAGAATACAGCAAAGAGCTGCTGTTTTTATGATTTAACTAGGAAAGTCAGTTACGAACAAATTCTTATTTACAATGACAGCCTACACCGGCCAAACCCCGAAGACGCTGGGTCAATTGTGTGCCGCCTAATGGGACTCACAATCATGCCCAGTTTTGATACAGCCTGGATTGAACCAGCGTGTCTGGTGATACCTCTAGCACTGAGATGCAGTGCCTTAGACCGCTGCGCCACTCAGGAGCCCATGAGTGAGTTCATTCTAAGTTTTTATTCTTCACTGTCAACACTGTTTAATCCAACACTATTACAAAACATCAAACAAACTTCTCCCTGCTTCCACTTGCGCTGCAGCTGCAAGGAATGAGTGGCCAAGTGTATCGATAACCCTGCATTTCTATTATTATTAGCAGCGTGTCATGTCTGTTTTAATATTGAGGAATATTTCACTTTTTCTGGTCATAGGACCAAAATGAATTTGTGCACTTTGTAGCGACCAGAGCAGGCACAGAGTGCTTGCTCCCTGGGGCGCAAAACAAGTATACCAGCAGGTTCCGGGGACCAGGGAACACATCACAGTGCTGGCCTTCTTCAACGCAGCTGGGGAGGACATCCCCCTGTTTATCATCTACCCCAAGTGTTTCCCAGGTGGCACTACACACTTGGAGGCCCCCCCCCCAAGCCTTGTATGAACAGTCAAACAGTGGCTACATTGACAGGGACCAGTTCAGGAAGTGGTTTCAAATCAAATCAAATTGAATTAGTCACATGTGCTGAATACAACAGCCCCTAAACAACAATGCAGTAAAAACATTTTTTTTAAATGAATAAGAATAAGAAATAAAAGTAACCAGTAATTCAAGAGCAGCAGTAAAATAACAATAGTGAGACTATATACAGGGGGTACCGGTACAGAGTCAATGTGCGGGGGCACCGGTTAGTTGAGGTAATAAGTACATGTAGGTAGAGTTATTAAAGTGACAATGCATAGATGATAACCTCAGAGTAGCAGCGGTGTAAAAGGGGGGGTGGGGGGGTGTAATGCAAATAGTCTGGGTAACCATTTGATTAGATGTTCAGGAGTCTTATGGCTTGGGGGTAGAAGCTGTTTAGAAGCCTTTTGGACCGAGATTTGGCGCTCCGGTACCGCTTGCCGTGTGGTAGCAGAGAGAACAGTATATGACCAGAGGCCTTCCTCTGACTCCAACTGATGTAGAGGTCCTGGATGGCAGGAAGCTTGGCCCCGGTGATGTACTGGGCCATTCGCACTACCCTCTCTAGTGCCTTGCGGTCGGAGGCCGAGCAGTTGCCAAACCAGGCAGTGATGCAACCAGTCAGGATGCTCTCGATGGTGCAGCTGTAGAACCGTTTGAGGATCTGAGGACCCATGCCAAATCATTTCAGGCTCCTGAGGGGTAATAGGTTTTGTCGTGCCATCTTCACGACTGTCTTGGTGTGCTTGGACCATGTTAGTTTGTTGGTTATGTGGACGCCAAGGAACTTGAAGCTCTCAACCTGCTTCACTGCAGCCCTGACGATGAGAACCGGGACGTGCTCAGTCCCTTTCCTGTAGTCCACAATCATCTCCTTTGTCTTGATCACGTTGAGGGAGAGGTTGTTGTCCTGACACCACACGACCAGGTCTCTGACCTCTTCCCTATAGGCTGTCTCATCATTGTCGGTGATCAGGCCTACTACTGTTGTGTCACTTGATGATGGTGTTGGAGTTGTGCCTGCAGTCATGAGTGAACAGGGAGTACAGGAGGGGAGTGAGCACGCACCCCTGAGGGCCATGTTGAGGATCAGCGTGGTGGATGTGTTGTTCCTTACCCTTACCACCTGGATCCAGGATCCAGTTGTAGAGGGAGGTGTTTAGTCCCAAGGTCCTTCGCTTAGTCACACTTTATGTGTTTTATAAAACTGCAATGTTTAAACTTTTTTTTCTCTCTTTACATATCTACAGTCTATAGCACCAGCCCTCAAGGCATGTCCACCTCCTCCAAGACTTCTGCAGCTTCCTCCAGAAGTATTGATGTAAAAAAGTTGAAAGGGGTTTTCATGAAACATGTTCTGTCTAACACTACTTTTTCTCTCAACTGCAGCGCAGAAAAGGAAGAGAAAAGCTTCCCCGGCCACCTCTGTCACACCACCCATGGCACCATTCTCAGGTACTTCAGAATCTGTTTGTTCTTCTCTCTCTCAGTTGTATCAATTACTATTGTTTCTGTAGTACTTCTACATTTGGCAAAACCATGTTAATCACTTTCATGTGTTTATATATCTTTTTCACATAAAAGAAGACACCATCTGCTGTGCTCGCAGGGAGCGTGATCGGCCTGCAAGTTCCCCGCAGAAGTGTAGATCCGAGGTGCCATGGGTGTGCTGTGACTTCTGCCAGCACTGGTACCACTGTAAGTGTGTGCTGTAACTTCTGCCAGCACTGGTTCCACTGTAAGTGTGTGCTGTAACTTCTGCCAGCACTGGTTCCACTGTAAGTGTGTGCTGTGACTTCTGCCAGCACTGGTTCCACTGTAAGTGTGTGCTGTGACTTCTGCCAGCACTGGTTCCACTGTAAGTGTGTGCTGTGACTTCTGCCAGCAGTGGTTCCACTGTAAGTGTGTGCTGTGACTTCTGCCAGCAGTGGTTCCACTGTAAGTGTGTGCTGTGACCTCTGCCAGCACTGGTTCCACTGTAAGTGTGTGCTGTGACTTCTGCCAACACTGGTTCCACTGTAAGTGTGTGCTGTGACTTCTGCCAGCACTGGTTCCACTGTAAGTGTGTGCTGTGACCTCTGCCAGCACTGGTTCCACTGTAAGTGTGTGCTGTGACCTCTGCCAGCACTGGTTCCACTGTAAGTGTGTGCTGTGACTTCTGCCAGCACTGGTTCCACTGTAAGTGTGTGCTGTGACTTCTTCCAGCACTGGTTCCACTGTAAGTGTGTGCTGTGACTTCTGCCAGCACTGGTTCCACTGTAAGTGTGTGCTGTGACTTCTGCCAGCACCGGTTCCACTGTAAGTGTGTGCTGTGACTTCTGCCAGCAGTGGTTCCACTGTAAGTGTGTGCTGTGACTTCTGCCAGCACTGGTTCCACTGTAAGTGTGTGCTGTGGGATCCAGAGGTGACGTTGGAGATTATTTTTTGTGACAATATAGGGATGGAGGTCGAGATTTAATTGTTTGTTTGGTTTGTTTTCATATTAAATTATTTATTTGTAAAAAAGAAAATACATGTCTAAAATATAATATACATATTTTTATTCAACCCATCTTGTGTATTTCTTCCTTTACTTTCCAAGTGCATCTCTGCAACACAAACTCCAACACTGTTTTAATTGTTTATGTCAATGCACATGACTGAAATTAACGTTTTATTTGATGTAAATTATTCATTCTAATTTATATTTTAGTATTAAACTACTTTCTCAAAACATAAGATTAATCTGTGAAACTAACGATCAGACATTTGAATACAACACTGAATATGTTGGTGAAGAACCATTTTTTAAGAGTCCACAGGAGGGCGCACCGGGCTACGCAATGAAAAGTTGACAGGCAAGGTTGGTAGGAAACGAGGTTGGTGTCATTTTTTAACAAAATTAAACGGATATATCTTGAACAAAATAGTAAGGTGGCCATTAACGGAACTGTATGCCGATTAATACGGGACGTATTTATTTTGTTAAGCCACTTATCAAAAAGCTGCTAGTAGTAGTATTGTTGTGCACTTGAGTGAGGACCCAAAAGCGGTTTAACAAAAACAGAGTCCTTTAATGTAAAAACACAGGGAAGACATAGATCCTCTTCAGATGTAGAAAATGGCAAAATAGACAACCCTCAGAGAGGGCGACAAATGAAACAGAAAGTCCTTCTGATATTTACAAAAGAGTCCCCTTCTTAGCAGCAGAGGAGAATAGCTGGGTTGCGGCGACAGACTGCTGGTCTCTCTGGGTAGGCGCGGGTCGTAGCGGACAGAGGTACCTGATCACACGTAGCATCAGAAGAACAGGCAGATTCCGACAGGATGGGACAAGGGTGAAGCAAACGAGACGATAGTTTGGTTCTGGCATGAGAAACTCAAACGAGAATCTGACAAAGAAAGAAGCAGGAACAGAGAGAGAAATAGAGACCTAATCAGAGGGAAAAAAGGGAACAGGTGGGAAAAGGGTGACGAGGTAGTTAGAGAAGATGAGGAACAGCTGGGGGAAGGAGAGGAAGAGAAGGTAACCTAATACGACCAGCAGAGGGAAACGGAGTGAAGAGAAAGAACAGGAACAAGACATAATATGACAATACATGACAGTACCCCCACTCACCGAGCGCCTCCTGGCGCACTCGAGGAGGAAACCTGGCGGCAACGGAGGAAATCATCGATCAGCGAACGGTCCAGCACGTCCCGAGAGGGAACCCAACTCCTTTCCTCAGGACCGTACCCCTCCCAATCTACTAGGTACTGATGACCACGGCCCCGAGGACGCATGTCCAAAATCTTACGGACCCTGTAGATAGGTGCGCCCTCGACAAGGATGGGGGAAGACGAGCGGGGGCGCGAAGAACGGGCTTAACACAGGAGACATGGAAGACCGGGTGGACGCGACGAAGATATCGCTCGCGGGAGAAGAAGTCGCACTGCGACAGGATTAATGATCTGAGAAATACGGAACGGACCAATGAACCGCGGGGTCAACTTGCGAGAAGCTGTCTTAAGGGGAAGGTTTTGAGTGGAGAGCCATACTCTCTGACCGCGACAATATCTAGGACTCTTAGTTCTACGCTTATTAGCGGCTCTCACAGTCTGCGCCCTATAATGGCAAAGTGCAGACCTGACCCTCTTCCAGGTGCGCTCACAACGTTGGACAAAAGCCTGAGCGGAGGGGACGCAGGACTCGGCGAGCTGAGACGAGAACAGCGGAGGCTGGTACCCGAGGCTACTCTGAAAAGGAGATAGACCGGTCGCAGACGAAGGAAGCGAGTTGTGGGCGTATTCTGCCCAGGGGAGCTGTTCTGACCAAGACGCAGGGTTACGAAAAGAAAGACTGCTTAAGATGCGACCAATAGTCTGATTGGCCCGTTCTGCTTGACCGTTAGACTGAGGGTGAAAGCCGGAAGAGAGACTGACGGAAGCTCCAATCAAACGGCAAAACTCCCTCCAAAATTGAGACGTGAATTGCGGACCCCTGTCCGAAACGACGTCTGACGGAAGGCCATGAATTCTGAAAACATTCTCGATGATGATTTGTGCCGTTTCTTTAGCAGAAGGGAGCTTAGCGAGGGGAATAAAATGAGCCGCCTTAGAGAACCTATCGACAACCGTAAGAATAACAGCCTTCCCCGCTGACGAAGGCAGTCCGGTGATAAAATCTAAGACGATGTGAGACCACGGTCGAGAGGGAATGGGAAGCGGTCTGAGACGGCCGGCAGGAGGGGAGTTACCGGACTTAGTCTGCGCGCAGACCGAACAAGCAGCCACGAACGACGTGTGTCACGCTCCCGAGTGGGCCACCAAAAACGCTGGCGAATGGAAGCAAGCGTACCCCGAACGCCGGGGTGGCCGGCTAACTTGGCAGAGTGAGCCCACTGAAGAACGGCCAGACGAGTAGGAACGGGAACGAAAAGAAGGTTCCTAGGACAAGCGCACGGCGACGGAGTGTGAGTGAGTGCTTGCTTTACCTGCCTCTCAATTCCCCAGACAGTCAACCCGACAACACGCCCCTCAGGGAGAATCCCCTCGGGGTCGGTGGAGACTACTGAAGAACTGAAGAGACGAGATAAAGCATCAGGCTTGGTGTTCTTAGAGCCCGGACGATAAGAAATTACGAACTCGAAACGAGCGAAAAACAGCGCCCAACGAGCCTGACGCGCATTAAGTCGTTTGGCAGAACGGATGTACTCAAGGTTCCTATGGTCAGTCCAAACGACAAAAGGAACGGTCGCCCCCTCCAACCACTGTCGCCATTCGCCTAGGGCTAAGCGGATGGCGAGCAGTTCGCGGTTTCCCACATCATAGTTACGTTCCGACGGCGACAGGCGATGAGAAAAATACGCGCAAGGGTGGACCTTGTCGTCAGAGAGGGAGCGCTGAGAAAGAATGGCTCCCACGCCCACCTCTGACGCGTCAACCTCGACAACGAACTGTCTAGAGACGTCAGGTGTAACAAGGATAGGTGCGGATGTAAAACGATTCTTGAGAAGATCAAAAGCTCCCTGGGCGGAATCGGACCACTTAAAGCACGTCTTGACAGAAGTAAGGGCTGTGAGGGGAGCTGCCACCTGACCGAAATTACGGATGAAACGACAATAGAAATTCGCGAAGCCGAGAAAGCGCTGCAGCTCGACGCGTGACTTAGAACGGGCCAATCAATGACAGCTTGGACCTTAGCGGGATCCATCTTAATGCCTTCAGCGGAAATAACAGAACCGAGAAATGTGACGGAGGAGGCATGAAAAGTGCACTTCTCAGCCTTCACATAAAGACAATTCTCTAAAAGGCGCTGGAGGACACGTCGAACGTGCTGAACATGAATCTGGAGTGACGGTGAAAAAATCAGGATATCGTCAAGGTAAACGAAAACAAAGATGTTCAGCATGTCTCTCAGGACGTCATTTACTAATGCCTGAAAGACAGCTGGAGCGTTTGCGAGGCCGAAAGGAAGAACCCGGTATTCAAAGTGCCCTAACGGAGTGTTAAACGCCGTTTTCCACTCGTCCCCCTCCCTGACGCGCACGAGATGGTAAGCGTTACGAAGGTCCAACTTAGTGAAAAACCTGGCTCCCTGCAGGATCTCGAAGGCTGAAGACATAAGAGGAAGCGGATAATGATTCTTAACTGTTATGTCATTCAGCCCTCGATAATCTATGCAGGAGCGCAGGGACCCGTCCTTCTTCTTAACAAAAAAAACCCCGCTCCGGCGGGAGAGGAGGAGGGGACTATGGTACCGGCGTCGAGAGCTACAGACAAATAATCTTCGAGAGCCTTACGTTCGGGAGCCGACAGAGAGTATAGTCTACCCCGGGGGGTGGTTCCTGGAAGGAGATCAATACTACAATCATACGACCGGTGCGGAGGAAGAGAGGTGGCCCTGGACCGACTGAACACCGTGCGCAGATCGTGATATTCTTCCGGCACCCTCGTCAAATCACCAGGCTCCTCCTGTGAAGAAGAGACAGAGGAAACAGGAGGGATAGCAGACATTAAACATTTCACATGACAAGAGACATTCCAGGAGAGGATAGAATTACTAGACCAATTAATAGAAGGATTATGACAAACTAGCCAGGGATGACCCAAAACAACAGGTGTAAAAGGTGAACGAAAAATTAAAAAAGAAATGGTTTCGCTATGATTACCAGAGACAGTGAGGGTTAAAGGTAGCGTTTCACGCTGAATCCTGGGGAGAGAACTCCCATCCAGAGCGAACAAGGCCGTGGGCTCCTTTAACTGTCTGAGAGGAATGTCATGTTCCCGAGCCCAGGTCTCGTCCATAAAACAGCCCTCCGCCCCAGAGTCTATCAAGGCGCTGCAGGAAGCTGACGAACCGGTCCAGCGTAGATGGGCCGACAAGGTAGTGCAGGATCTTGAAGGAGAGACCAGAGTAGTAGCGCTCACCAGTAGCCCTCCTCTTACTGATGAGCTCTGGCTTTTACTGGACATGAAGTGACAAAATGACCAGCGGAACCGCAATAGAGACAGAGGCGGTTGGTGATTCTCCGTTCCCTCTCCTTAGTCGAGATGCGGATACCCCCCCAGCTGCATAGGCTCAGCACCCGAGCCGGCGGAGGAAGATGGTAGTGATGCGGAGAGGGGGGCAACGGAGAACGCGAGCTCCTTTCCCCGAGCTCGGTGACGAAGATCAACCCGTCGCTCTATGCGAATAGCGAGTTCAATCAAGGAATCCACGCTGGAGGGAACCTCCCGGGAGAGAATCTCATCCTTTACCTCCGCGCGGAGACCCTCCAGAAAACGAGCGAGCAAAGCCGGCTCGTTCCAGTCACTGGAGGCAGCAAGAGTGCGAAACTCAATAGAGTAATCTGTTATGGATCGATTACCTTGACATAGGGAAGACAGGACCCTGGAAGCTTCCTCCCCAAAAACAGAACGATCAAAAACCCGTATCATCTCCTCCTTAAAGTCCTGATACTGGTTAGTACACTCAGCCCTCGCCTCCCAGATAGCCGTGCCCCACTCACGAGCCTGTCCAGTAAGGAGAGATATGACGTAGGCGATACGAGCTGTGCTCCTGGAGTAAGTGTTGGGCTGGAGAGAAAACACAATATCACACTGGGTGAGGAACGAGCGGCATTCAGTGGCCTCCCCAGAGTAACACGGCGGGTTATTGATTCTGGGCTCCGGAGATTCGGAAGCCCTGGTAGTGGCCGGTGGATCGAGGCGGAGATGGTGAACCTGTCTTGTGAGGTCGGAGACTTGGGCGGTCAGGGTCTCAACGGCATGTCGAGCAACAGACAATTCCTGCTCGTGTCTGCCTAGCATCGCTCCCTGGATCTCGACGGCTGAGTGGAAAGGATCCGAAATCGCTGGGTCCATTCTTGGTCAGATTCTTCTGTTGTGCACTTGAGTGAGGACCCAAAAGCGGTTTAACAAAAACAGAGTCCTTTAATGTAAAAACACAGGGAAGACATAGATCCTCTTCAGATGTAGAAAATGGCAAAATAGACAACCCTCAGAGAGGGCGACAAATGAAACAGAAAGTCCTTCTGATATTTACAAAAGAGTCCCCTTCTTAGCAGCAGAGGAGAATAGCTGGGTTGCGGCGACAGACTGCTGGTCTCTCTGGGTAGGCGCGGGTCGTAGCGGACAGAGGTACCTGATCACACGTAGCATCAGAAGAACAGGCAGATTCCGACAGGATGGGACAAGGGTGAAGCAAACAAGACGATAGTTTGGTTCTGGCATGAGAAACTCAAACGAGAATCTGACAAAGAAAGAAGCAGGAACAGAGAGAGAAATAGAGACCTAATCAGAGGGAAAAAAGGGAACAGGTGGGAAAAGGGTGAACGAGGTAGTTAGAGAAGATGAGGAACAGCTGGGGGAAGGAGAGGAAGAGAAGGTAACCTAATACGACCAGCAGAGGGAAACGGAGTGAAGAGAAAGAACAGGAACAAGACATAATATGACAATACATGACAAGTATTTCCACTTAAATGTCAAACATGCTACGCTAATGTTAATAATTGTGATTATTTCCAGGGATACAGAACATCCTGAAATACAGTATATGTAGATGTCTTTGTTAGAAAGAATACTGTATTTCTCTTGACAGGGTGATACTGCGTGTAAAAAATGGTTAAACTTACCTCACTAACCCCTACAGAAAGAATCATCAATAAGAAGGCTTTCGTTTTCTAACTGGTGAAAAAGCCCTAACCTACAGAACTCTCCCACACTGCTGCTCACAGACAGGTTGGGTAGGTTTACTTTAGATTGGGTTTTACAATTCATCTTTTGAGTCAAAAAGACCCGTGGTTAGACCTTTACTTTCCAGACAGGCGCAGTGGGTTCTGTAACAAACTCTATTAAAACCAGTTAGTCCAATTCTTTCAGGTGGGAGGTGACAGACCTAGCTATGGGATCTCTGCCCCAACTAGGTAATGATAGGGGAAACAGTGCTTGTGGGCCCACCTGTGAGAACCGGCATTCGTCTTCACCAGATCCAGGACTTCCTTGGTGTTCCCCACCTCACCGTCAGTGAACAAGAAGAGCTGTGGAGGACAGAGCGGGTATGTTGATCATGTGTCAACGTTAAATAATGTACGTGCAGCACTGAAGTATACTGAGTATGTCTCCTCAGTAACCAGAAACACAGGTTTCCGGTCCCAGTAAGCCAGGTGTGTTACTCTAAATACCACACACTCAAAATACACTGTTTGGTTGGGTGTAACTCTGTAACTAAACATGCCATTGGTTGGGTGTAACAATAACTAATCATGCCATTGGTTGGGTGTAACAATAACTAATCATGCCATTGGTTGGGTGTAACACTGTAACTAAACATGCCATTGGTTGGGTGTAACACTGTAACTAAACATGCCATTGGTTGGGTGTAACACTAACTAAACAGGCTATTGGTTGGGTGTAACAATAACTAATCATGCCATTGGTTGGGTGTAACACTGTAACTAAACATGCCATTGGTTGGGTGCAACTGTGCAACTAAACATGCCATTGGTTGTGTGGAAGTGTGCAACTAAACATGCCATTGGTTGGGTGGAAGTGTGTAACTAAACATGCCATTGTAGTGAACACAAGGTTCATGTGATTGTAGTCATGGAAAGGTGGGAGGAGTTTCAGGTGTTTCAGGAGGAGCCCATGTGAATTACAGTGTGTGTGTGTGTGTGTGTGTGTGTGTGTGTGTTTGTGTATGAGGTATGTATAAGGTGTATGAGTAAACTGTGTTAGCTACCTGTCAGGGAGGCAGGGCTGACTGTAGATATGTTTTAAAGGCTGGAGGATCTCTGTACCTCCCAGGTCAGCCCTCATTCCCTTCACATTCTGCAGAGCCTCATCCATAGTCTTCTGGCTGTACTCCACACACTTACTGATGTCCAGATAGATAAACACACACAAGGTCAAAGGGTCATCACCACAACATATTACAGACCCAAGCCATGGACATTTGAATCTTTCCCCTACCTGCTGCAAATGATTAGATGTAAACGTGAACTGTCAAACAATGTCACTGTTTATCTTTGGATTTAGATTACCTGGTGCAACATACATGATACAACCCTAGAATGACATAGCTAAATGTGTTTGTAAACAACTGAACTCCTCAGACACTGACTTGAACAGATTTAAACGGGTTGGAAGGAGAAAACACTCACGGAAAGAAGGACTCATAACTGGACCCAAAGCCGATGATGTTGAAGTAGCAGCCCATGGGCAGGCTTTTCAGCAAGAGCAGCAGAGTTTCCTGCAAGAGAAAAGTCCAACAAGTGTCTTTACTCTTCAATAAACCTTATAAGACAGTCTTAAAGAACTAGTACAGAGTAACCACTGTGTATTGGATTTAACTCCAAACTACCTTGTGGTGAATCCTGTGCAGATTGAGCTGTTCATTCACTAGAATAGGGTTGCTGTGTGTGTGTGTGTGTGTGTGTGTGTGTGTGTGTGTGTGTGTGTGTGTGTGTGTGTGTGTGTGTGTGTGTGTGTGTGTGTGTGTGTGTGTGTGTGTGTGTGTGTGTGTGTGTGTGTGTGTGTGTGTGTGTGTGTGTGTGTGTGTATACCCTGGCACTGCCAATACGGTCCTGTGACCCAGATCCATTGTGAATGGGGTATTCTATGCTGCCAGAGTGATCCACTACGATCAGGAACTCCCTGTGTGAGGTCATCGATGACATCACATCCTTGGGGAACTCTGGGTACAGGCTCAACATAACCACTGGGTCACCCATCAGAGAGCCTGGGAGAAGAGAGAGCGAGCGACAGAGACAGAGAGAGCGAGAGAGAACAGAAGTGTCCAACAGCTTTTCTGAAGGCAGAGCAGTCAGAGAGGGGATTTAATCAGTGGCTAACTGCAAGCATTGCAGAGCAATCACTAGCCTGCTATTCAGTGGAGTGGGTGTGTGGTCCTAATTCTGGGTTGAATGGTCTCTATTCCAAGCTTAAAATGATAGACATTCAACATTGGCCATGCTGTCAATCCAGCATGATTTCTGATGCGTTCAAAACAACTGTTAACACAGAACTGGGAAATCTGACTTCAGTGAGTTCAAGACAACTGGGAACTCGGGGAAAAAAATGAGCTCCGACCGGCAAAACACATTTTGAAAGGTCATCCAACTTGGAATTGTAAGTCGGGAACTCGGGCCTCTTTCTAGAGCTACGACCTGAAGATCACTGACGTCATCATGACTCAACCTTGTTTTTTCCCAGTTGTCTGGAAAGCACCATAAATCCAGAGAATGCCATACTCAAATCAAATCAAATTTTATTTGTCACATTTGTATTTTATTTAACCTTTATTTAACATGTGCCAAATACAACCTTACAGTGAAATGCTTACTAACAAGCCCTTAACAAACAATGCTTTGAGAACTTTTAAGAAAAAATGTGTTAAGTAAAAAATAGAAAATAAAAGTAGCAAGTAATTAAACAGCAGCAGTAAAATAACAATAGCGAGGCTAAATACAGGGGGTACCGGTACATTGTCAAGGTGCGGGGGCACTGGTTAGTTGAGGTAATTGAGGTAATACGTACATCTAGGTAGAGTTAAAGTGACTATGCATGGATTATAAACAGAGAGTAGCAGCAGCGTAAAAGAGGGGTCTGGGTAGCCCTTTGATTAGCTGTTCAGGAGTCTTATGGCTTGGGGGTAGAAGCTGTTAAGAAACCTTTAGGACCTTGACTTGGTGCGTGAACAGGGAGTACAGGAGGGGACTAAGCACGCACCCCTGAATGGCCCCCGTGTTAAGGATCAGCGTGGCGGATGTGTTGTTACCTTCCCTTACCACCTGGGGGCGGCCTGTCAGGAAGTCCAGGATCCAGTTGCAGAGGGAGGTGTTTAGTCCCAGGGTCCTTAGCATAGTGATGAGCTTTGAGGGCACTATGGTGTTGAACGCTGAGCTGTAGTCAATGAATAGCATTCTCACATAGGTGTTCCATTTGTCCAGGTGGGAAAGGGCAGTGTTGAGTGCAATAGAGATTGCATCATCTGTGGATCTGATCTGGGGAGGTATGCAAATTGGAGTGGGTCTAGGGTTTCTGGGATAATGGTGTTGATGTAAGCTATGACCAACCTTTCAAAGCACTTCATGGCTACAGACGTGAGTGCTACGGGTTGGAATGTAATTTATGCAGGTTACCTTAGTGTTCTTGGGCACAGGGACTATAGTGGTCTGCTTGAAACATGTTGGTATTACAGACTCGGTCAGGGACAGGTTGAAAACATCAGTGAAGACACTTGCCAGTTGGTCAGTGCATGCTCAGAGTACACGTCCTGGTAATCCGTCTGGCCCAGCGGCCTTGTGAATGTTGACCTGTTTAAAGGTCTTGCTCACATCGGCTACGGAGAGCGTGATCACACAGTCATCCAGAACAGCTCAGGCTCTCATGCATGCTTCAGTGTTACTAGCTTCAAAGCAAGCACAGAAGTAATTAAGCTGGTCTGGTAGGCTCGTGTCACTGGGCAGCTCGTGGCTTCCCTTTTGTAGTCTAAAATAGTTTGGAAGCCCTGCCACATCCGACGAGCGTTGGAGCTGGTGTAGTACGATTTAGTCTTAGTCCTGTGTTAACGCTTTGCCTGTTTGATGGTTTGTCGGAGGGAATAGCGGGATTTCTTATAATATTCCGGGTTAGAGTCCCAGTCCTTGAAAGCGGCAGCTCTACCCTTCACTCAGTGTGGATGTTGCCTGTAATCCATGGGTTCTGGTTGGGGTATGTACAGTACGTACAGTCTCTGTGGGGACGACGTCCTCGATGCACGTATTGATAAAGCCAGTGACTGATGTGGTGTACTACTCAATGCCATTGGAAGAATCCCAGAACATATTCCAGTCTGTGTTAGCAAAACAGTCCTGTAGCTTAGCATCTGCTTCATCTGATCAGTTTCTTATTGACCGAGTCACAGGTGCTTCCTACTTTAGTTTTTGCTTGTAGGCAGGAATCTGGAGGATAGAATTATGTTCAGATTTGCCAAATGGAGGGCGAGGGAGAGCTTTGTACGAGTCTTTGTGTGTGGAGTAAAGGTGGTCTAGAGTTTTTTTCCCTCTGGTTGCCCATTTAACATGCTGGTAGAAATGAAGTAAAACGGATTTGAGTTTTCCTGCATTAAAGTCCCTGGCCACTAGGAGCGCTTCCTCTGGATGAGTGTTTCCCTGTTTGCTTATGGCCGTATACAGCTCATTGAGAGCGGTCTTAGTGTCAGCATCAGTTTGTGGTGGTATATAGACAGCTACAAAAAATACAAATGAAAGCTCTAAGCTGTTGTCTACAGCTTATCATCATCTCTGACAAGCAAAACTTAAAGACTTCCTTAGATTTTGTGCACAGCTGTTGTTTACAAATATACAGTGCCTTGCGAAAGTATTCGGCCCCCTTGAACTTTGCGACCTTTTGCCACATTTCAGGCTTCAAACATAAAGATATAAAACTGTATTTTTTTGTGAAGAATCAACAACAAGTGGGACACAATCATGAAGTGGAACGACATTTATTGGATATTTCAAACTTTTTTAACTGTCACGTTCTTTCAAAATTGAACCCAGAAGCAGACCAGGACAAGGAGAGTAGGAAGAAGGTGAGTATTTATTTACAAGTGAATGTGAATGGGTAGATATATCCAGGTGGCGTAGCGGGCAGCGGTGGTGAGTTGATGGGAGTAAATAGGTGGATCCAATGGGGTAGCGGAATCCTCCGACGACCAGGCGGGAATGGGGTAAATGATCCGGGTGTGTAACTGAAGACAGAACAAACGGGGGTAAGTTTAAGGCAAGCAATATGTAAAAAACAACAAAACAAATTCTATCCAACTTGAGGCTGATACTATGGCACAACATACTGTTCATGGCTAACGATCCGGCAGGGAACGGATGTCAGGTCAGAGCTTTTGAAGGAGAGAGGTGATGATCAGGACAGGTGTGCAGATTACTGATGGGATACAGGTGCGGGTGTATCGATCTCCCAATAAGCTAATTCGCCCGGCAACCAGACAGGGTGCGTTGCAGGACACCGGAAACACACTCCAGGACAGAAACACAGGCAAACACAGACTCAGGAAGCGGGATTCGTGACAGTACCCCCCCTCTGACGAACGCCACCGGGCAGACTACCTGGAGCGCCAGGGTGGAGGCGGTAGAAGTCACGAAGCAGGTCGTCATCAAGGATCTGACGCCGAGGAATCTAACTCCTCTCCTCTGGACCATATCCTTCCCAATCCACAAGATATTGGAAACCTCGACCCCGCCGTCTGGAATCCATTATGCGGCGCACCGTGTAGGCAGGACCACCTCCGATCATCCGAGGAGGAGGAGGACGAGGAGGAGGGGCAACAGAGGACTGAGGAGAACCGGCTTGAGGCAGGAGACATGAAAGGTGGGGTGTACTCGAAGCGTTGCTGGCAATTTGAGTCGGACCACAACAGGGTTAATGATTCTCTCCACCACAAACGGACCAATGAACTTTGGTGACAGTTTCCTCGACTCAGTCCGTAGAGGAAGATCCCGTGTAGCCAACCAAACCTTATCTCCGATGGTATAAGCGGGAGCAGGAATACGGCGACGATTCGCCTGGACCTGATTCCGGTCAGAAACTCTAAGGAGGACCTTCCTGGCCCGATGCCAGGTCCGGTGGCAATGACGAATGTGGGCCTGGACAGAAGGAACCGAAAGATCCCTCTCCTGAGAAGGAAACAAGGGAGGTTGGTATCCGTACAGGCATTGGAAGGGGGACATCCCAGTGGCAGATGAAGGAAGGGTATTATGGGCATACTCGACCCAGGATAATTGAGATGACCAAGAGGTGGGATCAGAGGAGACAAGACAACGCAGCGTGGACTCCATCTTCTGGTTGGCTCTCTCCGCCTGACCATTAGATTGTGGGTGAAATCCAGAAGTGAGACTGACTGTAGCTCCAATGGCCAAACAGAAGGATCTCCAGACAGCAGAGGTAAACTGAGGACAACGGTCAGAAACAATGTCACTGGGCAATCCGTGGACCCTGAAAACCTCCCTAACCAGGATCTCGGACGTCTCCGTGGCAGATGGAAGCTTGGAGAGAGGGACAAAATGAGCAAACTTGCTGAATCTGTCCACAATGGTCAGAATGACCGTGTTCCCAACAGAAGGGGGCAATCCCGTGACAAAATCCAGGGCCAGATGCGACCAAGGTCGCCGAGGAATAGGTAGGGGGTGAAGAAGCCCAGAGCTGGGCCGATTGGTACTTTTGTTCTGAGCACAAACAGGACATGCGGCAACAAACCTCCGGGTATCTTCTCCCATGGCAGGCCACCAAAATCGTCTGCGCAGTAGCGCCATAGTCCGAGCAACGCCAGGGTGACAAGCTATCTTGCTGGCGTGGGACCACTGAAGCCGAACGGACCGACTCAGGCACGAACAACCGACCGGGTGGACCGTTACCGGGGCCGGGCTGCGTCCGAAGGGCCGCCATCACATCCTCCTCAATCCTCCATGTAACGGCTCCCACGACAAGGTTCTGGGAAGAATCGTCTCAGTCTTGGCCCCACTCTCATCCGTCTTGGAGAACATCCGGGACAAGGCGTCCGCTTTGCCGTTCTTCGACCCAGGTCGGAACGTCAGGGAAAAATTGAAGCGTCCAAAAAACAAAGCCCACCTGGCCTGACGGGAGTTGAGACGTTTAGCCGATTGCACGTAAGCCAGATTCTTGTGGTCAGTCCAGACCACAAACGGTTGCTCCGCTCCCTCCAACCAGTGACGCCACTCCTCCAAGGCAAGCTTCACAGCGAGAAGCTCCCGGTTACCCACATAGTAGTTTCTCTCAGCTGGTGAAAGACGACAAGAGTAGAAGGCGCAGGGATGGAGTTTACCGTCAGTGGAGCTACGCTGGGACAGGATGGCGCCCACCCCCACATCAGACGCGTCCACCTCAACAACAAACTGACGGGAAGTGTCAGGTTGAGAGAGAATCGGCGCGTTGGTGAATCGGCTCTTCAAGTTCAGAAATGCTCGGTCTGCCTCAGGAGTCCAACAGAAAATTCTGGTGCAAGACGTCAGAGCAGTTAAAGGGGCAGCCACCCGGCTGTAATCATGGATAAACCTCCGATAGAAGTTTGCAAATCCCAGGAATCTCTGGAGCTGCAATCTCGTACCGGGCCGGGCCCAATCCCGAACCGCCCGAACCTTCTCTTTGTCCATCTTGATCTCACCCCTGGAGATGATGTACCCGAGGAAGGATGTAGTGTGGGCGTGAAAATCACACTTCTCTGCCTTCCCAAACAGACGGTTCTCCAATAACTGCTGCAGGACCTGCTTAACATGCTGGATGTGGCTGGAAAGTTCCTTGGAGAAAATCAGGATGTCATCCAGGTAAACGAACACAAACAGACCGATCATATCCCTCAGCACGTCATTCACCAAACTTTGGAACACTGCTGGAGCGTTGGAAAGTCCAAACGGCATCACCTGGTACTCGAAATGTCCCATAGGTGTATTGAATCCAGTCAACCACTCGTCCCCCTCTTTGATCCGAACCAGATGATACGCATTGCGTAGATCAAGCTTCGTAAACACAGTAGCACCCTGTAAAGAATCGAAAGAGGAGCTCATCAAGGGCAAGGGGTACTTGTTCTTGACCGTAATATCATTCAACCCCCGATAATCAATACACGGTCGAAGAGAGCCATCCTTCTTACTCACAAAAAAAATCCAGCTCCCAGGGGTGATGACGAGGGACGAATGAGACCTGCAGCAAGAGACTCCTTTATGTAGGTCTCCAGGGCTTCCCGCTCAGGTCGAGAAATACTGTATAACCGTCCCTTGGGAAAGGCAGCTCCAGGGAACAGCTTAATTGTACAATCATAAGGTCGGTGGGGAGGAAGTGACTGAGCTTTCTGCTTACTGAACAGCTCACCCAACTCATGATATGTTTCAGGAACCAGGGACAAATCAGGAGGAGCAGACTCACTGACCCGACTGGGGACAGCATGAGAACAGGCAGTCCTGAGGCAGTTAGCATGGCACTCAATGCTCCAACTAGTTACCTTACCAGTCACCCAATCGAACGAAGGATTGTGTTCTCTTAGCCAGGGGTATCCAAGAACCAGAGGAACATGGGGGAAGGCAAAATGAAAAAAGAAATAACCTCTGAATGATTCCCCGACAACAACATCTTAACCGGTTCAGTCCTCATAGTGATCCGTGCCAGAATACTGCCGTTCAGAGTGGTTGCTTCAATGGCTTCCGGTAATTGCTCCTTGGAAAGCCCCAGCTGTTCCACTAAGTCGGCATCAATGAAGCTGTCATCGGCACCTGAATCGATGAAAGCGTTAATCGCTAAACTCTGATTCTTACTTATGAGGGTAGCAGGAAAACGAGGTCTGACAGGGCTCTTGAGAGGTTGAAACTGGCTCGCTAACAAACCTCCCAAACTTAACGAGCCGAGCAGTTTAACGGGCGCTGAGGACAAACGGAGATGTAATGTCCCGAGCTACCACAGTAGAGGCAGCTGTTGGTCTCACATCTACGTTGGCGCTCGTCCTTAATTAACCCGTGCCGCCCCACTTGCATAGGTTCAGGATCTGGCGGCAGGACTCCTCCACTAATCCCGTGTGAAGGAAAATAATCAACCCGTTCTGGTCCACTTCCTGACCCGAATGGTAACCGAGTCTCAGATTGATTAGATGGACCCCACTGCTTCTCCCTCCTTCTCTCTCGGACTCTATTATCTACCCGAATAGCTAAGGTGATCAAGCTGTCTAGATCACTAGGCTCTGGATAGGATATCAGCTCGTCCTTGAGTTGCTCCGACAACCCCTGGTAAAAAGCCGCTTGTAGTGACTCCTCATTCCAACCACTCTCCACAGACAATGTCCTGAACTCGATCATAAAGTCTGCCACCCTGCGAGCTCCTTGGCGAAGAGTGAACAAACGCTTAGCTGCGTCCTTACCTCGGACCGGATGGTCAAAAAGCTTTCTCATCTCTCCCGTGAACTGCTGGTATGAAGCCATGCAGGTCTCCTGTCGTTCCCAAACAGCTGAAGCCCATTTGTTACGTTCCCCAGATTTTGTGTTGTAGTTTGTGTATTTGCATGTGTTTATTTCAGGAAATGGCTTCCTGAAATCCCTCAAGCAGCTGATTGGTCGACTCCAGGGCTAATTGGAGAGCTGACCCCGCCCCCTCGTCAAGACACAGCTGTCTCCAATTACCCATTCCTTCAGAAGCTATATAAAAGCCAGTGTTCTGTTCAGGAGATCTTTTTGTAGAGGATTTTGCTGGAGGTAGATTTGCTAGAGAGATTTGCTGGGAGGTCATTGTAGAGATTTTGCTAGAGAGAGAGATTTTTCTAGAGGTTGATTTTGCTGGGAGTTCATTGCTGAGAGTTGGTATGTTTTGTGGGTTTGTTGCTCAGATAGAACTTATTTGATGTCCTTTGTCTCTTAGTTTGTTTGTGAAATTGTTTAATATTCTGTTTCATTTGTTCCCAGGGGGGATGGGGAAGGCACCTAGGGAGTGCTTAGGCAAGAGGCCCGCGGGCATACATATACCCGTAGCATATTCGCTGTCTAGGTACACTAGATAAGACCTGGGCGGACCACCCCTTGTATTTTGGTTAGGGCCCCAGGTGGTGCTAAATTAGGTAAGTAGTGGGTAGGCAGGTAAGATAGGAGAGGGGGGGGCTTTGAGATTTACTTTCTTTGCTTTGGTTCCGTCCAGCCCCTTTTCCCCATATTACCGTGTAAAGGAATAAAGTCCTTGTAAACGGTACCACATTCTGCTTGTTGTCATTTTTACTCGCACCTACAGTCCATACCTTTTTCGCTTCACAGAGAGTTTAGTTGTAGCAGGGTGTTGCGTTCCCTCTTCATAGAGGCGTGCGTAACACCATTCCAGAGCTCTTCCACGCAGCAGTTCAATAACAAAGGCTATCCTAGCCTTGTCAGTGGCGTAAGAATGGGGCTGCAGATCAAACACTAACCCACACTGCATAAGAAAAGAACGGCATCTTCCCAAATCCCCTTCATATTTATCAGGCGTCGGTACCTTGGGTTCACGGAAGGAAACCGCACCAGACACGGCAGGTGAGATGGGAGAAACAGGTGGTGAATGAATCGCCGGCAAACTGAGCTGATCCTGGATTTGTGTCAAGCTAGCAGATAAATTCTGGATTGAACCCGCTATCTCCTGTAGCGCCGTCTTGTGTTGTCCCAATGTCTTCCCCTGCTGGGTAATGGCATGGCAAACGGAGTCCAGGTCCGCTGGGTTCATCCTTGGCCGGATCGTTCTGTCACGTTCTTTCAAAATCGAACCCAGAAGCAGACCAGGACAAGGAGAGTAGGAAGAAGGTGAGTATTTCTTTACAAGTGAATGTGAATGGGTAGATATATCCAGGTGGCGTAGCGGGCAGCGGTGGTGAGTTGATGGGAGTAAATAGGTCCAATGGGGTAGCGGAATCCTCCGACGACCAGGCGGTCAGAGCTTTTGAAGGAGAGAGGTGATGATCAGGACAGGTGTGCAGATTACTGATGGGATACAGGTGCGGGTGAACATCGATCTCCCAACAAGCTAATTAGCCCGGCAACCAGACAGGGTGCGTTCCAGGACACCGGAAACACACTCCAGGACAGAAACACAGGCAAACACAGACTCAGGAAGCGGGATTCGTGACATTAACAAATCAAAAACTGAAAAATTGGGCGTGCAAAATTATTCAGCCCCTTTACTTTCAGTGCAGCAAACTCTCTCCAGAAGTTCAGTGAGGATCTCTGAATGATCCAATGTTGACCTAAATGACTAATGATGATAAATACAATCCACCTGTGTGTAATCAAGTCTCCGTATAAATGCACCTGCACTGTGATAGTCTCAGAGGTCCGTTAAAAGCGCAGAGAGCATCATGAAGAACAAGGAACACACCAGGCAGGTCCGAGATACTGTTGTGAAGAAGTTTAAAGCCGGATTTGGATACAAAAAGATTTCCCAAGCTTTAAACATCCCAAGGAGCACTGTGCAAGCGACAATATTAAAATGGAAGGAGTATCAGACCACTGCAAATCTACCAAGACCTGGCCGTCCCTCTAAACTTTCAGCTCATACAAGGAGAAGACTGATCAGAGATGCAGCCAAGAGGCCCATGATCACTCTGGATGAACTGCAG
Organism: Oncorhynchus tshawytscha; assembly: GCF_018296145.1. Classification (NCBI taxonomy): domain Eukaryota; kingdom Metazoa; phylum Chordata; class Actinopteri; order Salmoniformes; family Salmonidae; genus Oncorhynchus; species Oncorhynchus tshawytscha. The sequence goes on from NC_056441.1 coordinate 76,752,902, forward strand.
AGATCTACAGCTGAGGTGGGAGACTCTGTCCATAGGACAACAATCAGTCGTACATTGCACAAAGTGGCAAGAAGAAAGCCATTTCTTAAAGATATCCATAAAAAGTGTTGTTTAAAGTTTGCCACAAGCCACCTGGGAGACACACCAAACATGTGGAAGAAGGTGCTCTGGTCAGATGAAACCAAAATTGAACTTTTTGGCAACAATGCAAAACGTTATGTTTGGCGTAAAAGCAACACAGCGCATCACCCTGAACACACCATCCCCACTGTCAAACATGGTGGTGGCAGCATCATGGTTTGGGCCTGCTTTTCTTCAGCAGGGACAGGGAAGATGGTTAAAATTGATGGGAAGATGGATGGAGCCAAATACAGGACCATTCTGGAAGAAAACCTGATGGAGTCTGCAAAAGACCTGAGACTGGGACGGAGATTCGTCTTCCAACAAGACAATGATCCAAAACATAAAGCAAAATCTACAATGGAATGGTTCAAAAATAAACATATCCAGGTGTTAGAATGGCCAAGTCAAAGTCCAGACCTGAATCCAATCAAGAATCTGTGGAAAGAACTGAAAACTGCTGTTCACAAATGCTCTCCATCCAACCTCACTGAGCTCGAGCTGTTTTGCAAGGAGGAATGGGAAAAAATGTCAGTCTCTTGATGTGCAAAACTGATAGAGACATACCCCAAGCGACTTACAGCTGTAATCGCAGCAAAAGGTGGCGCTACAAAGTATTAACTTTAGGGGGCTGAATAATTTTGCACGCCCAATTTTTCAGTTTTTGATTTGTTAAAAAAGTTTGAAATATCCAATAAATGTCGTTCCACTTCATGATTGTGTCCCACTTGTTGTTGATTCTTCACAAAAAAATACAGTTTTATATCTTTATGTTTGAAGCCTGAAATGTGGCAAAAGGTCGCAAAGTTCAAGGGGGCCGAATACTTTAGCAAGGCACTGTACATATGCTGCCACCCCTTGTCTTACCAGAGGACGCTGTTCTATCCTGCTGAAAAAGCTTAAAACCGCCAGCTGTATGTTAATCATGTTGTCTTTCAAGCCACGACTTGGTGAAACATAAGATATTACAGTTTTTAATGTCCCGTTGGGAGGATATATGTGATTGTTTGTCTATTTTATTATCGATTGATTGTAAATTGGCTAATAGGACCGATGGTAGAGGTAGATTACCATCTCAGCGTTGGATCCTTGCAAGGCACCCGGACCTTCGTCTTCAATATCTCCGTCTCTTTCTCCTGCGAATGACGCTGATGAGGGCCTTGTTAGGCGTCTAAAGTAAATCCTTCCCGCCCGAAAGAAGGAAAAGTATTCTTCCAGTATGGGGTGAGTCATCACTGTCCTGATATCTAGAAGCTCTTTTCGGTCTTAAGACACGGTGGCGGAAACATTATGTACTAAATAAGTTGCAAATAACGCGAAAAAACATACACAGTAGAACAATTGGTCGTAAAACGGCAGCCAAAATGTCTCGTATGTTGCTGCATAAATTATGTAATCTGCCAGGGAGACCATGTATACTGTAGCTAAGAAAGTAATACTAAGTGCATGTTGTGTAGTAAGCTGTTAGTAGCCCATGTGCCTGACCCTAATAATTTTGCCTACTGTTCTGACTTGGTGGTGCACATGTAGCCTATAACCTGTTTTAGAGAAATGTAATCATTGAATATTGTAAGAGCTTTCATTGTCTGCTTAAATGTCCCATTTATTTATCCTACAGTTCTGACTCTGTGTACAGGGAGAACACTGTAAGAACGGCCCATGTTCTGAATTCTGTAGCTGTACATTTCAAAAGTGCTGAACAAATATTTATATTGACTATGTCTGTCCTAACTTGCTCATTAATGTCTTAATCGAAATTACGGATTGTCCTCTTATGCCATAGTTTGTACATCTCAATTGTCAGTAGAAACAACATTTGTTTTAAGCAAGTCAGCCATAACAGCTATGTTTTTTTTAAAGGCAGTAAATAAGCCTGAATGAACTGTTTCGCTGCCAGAAAAAGCTCCGCTGATAGCCATGTCTAGCAGTGGTAAGGTGTTGGGACTCTGCTGTTGGGACAGCTTTATGTAGGCTCTAACAGCTTGTGGGAAGGGTTTTTCACCGTTATAGTGCAATTAATCTATTGTTTAGTGATGTGTTGTGTCGTGACTTTGCCGGCATGCATCCCCTCCCCCAAAAAATGGCCCTTGGATGGTCTGTCAGCTGACGCCTGGTTGCTTGAACAGGATCATATGATTAACTGCCTGGGCTGAGTTACTAGTGAGACACACGGCAAGGGAATGGCTGGAATGGAATACTAGCTATACAATTCAGGTAAACAGCTATCTTTACTGGATCAGTAGTGTAAAGTACTTAAGTAAAAATACTTTAAAGTACTACTTAAGTAGTTTTTTTGTGGTATCTATACTTTACTTTTTATACATATTTTCTTTTGTTGATTTTACCCCCTTTTCTCCCCAATTTCGTGGTATCCAATTGTTACTAGTTACTATCTTGTCTCATCGCTACAACTCCCGCATGGGCTCAGGAGAGATGAAGGCCATGTGTCCTCCGAAACACAACCAAGCTGCACTGCTTCTTAACATAGCAAGCATCCAACCCGGACGCCAGCTGCACCAATGTGTCGGAGGAAACACTGTGCACCTGGAGACCTGGTTAGCAAGCACTGCGCCCGGCCGCCACAGGAGTCGCTAGTGCACGAGACCACTACGCCACCCGGGAGGCCCTTACTATTTATATTTTTGACATCTTTTACTTTTACTTCACTACATTCCTGAAGAAAATAATGTACTTTTTATTCCATACATTTTCCCCTGACACCCAAAAGTACTTGTTACATGATGAATGCTTAGCAGGACAGGAACATGGTCCAATTCACGCACTTATCAAGGGAACATGTGGTCATCACTACTGCCTCTGATCTGGCAGACTCACTAAATATAAATGCATCGTTTGTAAATTATGTCTGAGTGTTGGAGTGTAGCCCTGACTATGCATAAATGTAAAAAACAACAAAATGGTGCCATCTGTTTTGCTTAATATAAGGAATTTAAAATAATTTATACTTTTACTTTTTATTTTGATACTTAAGTATATTTTAGCAATTACATTTACTTTTGATACTTAAATATATTTAGAACCAAATACTTTTAGACTTTTACTCAAGTAATATTTTACTGGGTGACTTCTACTTGAGTAAATCTCTATTAAGGTATCAATACTTTTACAGAAGTATGACAATTGGGTACTTGTTCCACCACTGTACTGGATATGTTACAGCTAACCTCTCTGTGCCCCATCTCTTCTTAGAACACACAGGCCAACGAGCTGAAGTGCAATGCTGAGTCTCTCGTTGGTTAGCAACTGACCCCCTTTCTTTATAAAGTCATAAGAAAGGATCTACTAGGAGGGAGAGGGTGTGGAGAGGGTGTTTTTCATCATAGAGGCCGGCCCAATGCTTTTCTTCCTGGGATAAAAGAGAGGGAGTTAGGGATTGAGAGAAGGGGGAGGGGGGCCTTCAGTTGAACACTATGGCTGGTAATATATGCAGCCTTATTGTGGAGAGTCAATGCACCGTGCATTAATGGGGGGGGGATACCTTCAGCCTTCCGTTTACCCCCTCAGAAAGACTCAGTGTCAACCAGAATCTCATGCAAGCTGCAACAGCGGCGCCCATCCCATCTATTACTTATTTATGTATTTTCATACCAGAGAGGACATCTTGAGACAAGGCCCAAGAACAAAGGACTGGAAGACTCAATAACGGTGTGATATTCTAAATAACTTTTCTCTGGTTACAGACTGTGGTTGAAGGCTCAGCAGAACTCACATGTGGATTTCCTCTACAGACAGTTGACACAGCATGTCTGACACGTACGCCAATAGTGTCTGAACTCTGGAGATATATCAAACTCACTTATCAAGCAGGAAGTAGAAGGAACAGGATCAAGACAGGTCATGAATTAAGGTGAAAAAATTACTATGCGACGTACATACGTACAGTAATACATTAGATTATCAAATTGAAGATGAGGGCTTTCTTCATCTGATATACACCAAGAAATTATAGTAACTAAAGTAATTATAAGTAACAACTGCTTATGAAATGCAATGCTATTCAATGGTATTTATTTAAATAATTTTAGGTTCATATATCTATGGCTGAAATCCATGGTTACAAGTCAGCACAGGGGACTAAAATTGTTTATCTAATGCAATATGACATGTATGTACAACTTTGTTAACTTTATTACTATGGCAATGATCATACACATTATTAGTTAACTTTGAGTGCGTTTGTAAATTCATTTTGGCTACTCCGGTTTCAGAGAACTCTCCTTTGAGTGTGCAAGAGCGCAGAATAACTGATGAATTTACTAACACGTAACCCCCATTGAATATGACAGGTGTCAGTAAAGGTTGGCAAATTTTTTAAATTAAATTGTTGCTAGCAGCACAGTTACAGTCACTAATGCTCTAGATTGATGAAAACAAGGCTCGTGATAGGACAAGTAGCAAAAGTGGTTGAGGTTAGAGACATGAAACTGATAGTCACTGTGGTGAGTATGCACAACAGAGAATGTGCTAGAAGGCTTCAGAGATTCCAGAACACTGTTCAGTTGGAGGTTTGACATTTGGTGAGGGGTATTTCGGAGACTTCACTGATCAATGCCCCATAAACATGGTGGATAAATGCAAAACGGTTCATGGCCTATTTTGTTCTACTTGGAAAATCTCTGTCACCACAAACAATTGTTTATGTGGCCACAAGGTTCAAGACACACATCCTCCTGTTCTCACAACTAACACAACACACACGGGCACATAACACACATAACACACTGGTTTGCATTTTGTGTAAAGATACAATTATCGAAACAACATACCGAAGACCAAAGTCTAATGGTAATTATATGTTTCAGGTGTAATTTCTTCTTCTCCCCACCCTATTCCCCAGGAACTGATGATGTCACAGAGCAGGGGTCATGGAGGGTCAGGGGTTCGGATGAGGGAGCTGTATGTTCTGCTGTGTGTGGTACTGACTCTACCAGGCTGCAGAGGCTTCCTCCCCAACTTCTGGTCCCGTGTGTTAACCCTGTCCTTGGACTCCTACACACACCAATTCATCACTGAGCAGGGTGTCCTCAACGTCACTCTGGAGACACTGAGCATGGCCAACACACACCAGCACACACAGAAGCAGGTGAGGCTGTGGTCTGTGTGTGTAAACACAGATAATCACATTGCAGTACTGTGTTCCATCTTAAGAGTGTTTAATCCAGCTCCAGGTAATGCATGGAAGGCTGTCTATAGACACAAACATGTCTATAGACACCATGATGATGATGATGACTGCTGTCAGTATCACGACCAGCATTGTTTTATTGCTGCTTTTGGGAAATGTTGCTTTGGCTGCCTAGTAGCCTAGTGGTTAGAGCTTTGGACTAGTAACTAGAAGGTTGCAAGATCTAATCCCTGAGCTGACAAGATAAAAATCTGTCATTCTGCCCCTGAACAAGGCAGTTAACCCACTCTGTCATGTATGTAGGTGGCTGGGAAGTCAGGCGCAGGAGAATCAAATTCGGTACAAATGGGAGTATTTTAATAACTTAAAACACAAACTCCTAAACCAAAGTCCACAATAAAATAAATGTGGGTACAAGAACCCGTCGCACACCAATCCATAAAACATGAACATAACAACAAACAATCTCTGACAAGGACAGGAGGGGAAACAGAGGGTTAAATACACAACACTTAATGAATGGGATTGGAACCAGGTGTGTAAAACAAGACAATACCAATGGAAAATGAAACATAGATCAATGATGGCTAGAAGACCGGTGACGCCGAGCACAAGCCCGAACAAGGAGAGGCATTGACTTCGGAAGAAGTCGTGACAATATATCAATTTTCAGAAATGTTGGTAAATTAGCTTTTATTGTTTAAAGAAATTATGAAAGAGATTGGTGTGTTTTTCACTGTCTAATCATGGCATGGGGTTGTTCAATAGTACCACATTTTGAGTCATAATACCCATAAAACCTAGCGTTCAAACAGGAAAATTATTCCAATCGTTTTTTCCCAGAATTTTCCCCATAGCGGATTTTAGAAAAACTTAAAACAAGGTCTGTGTTTCGTGTAGGCTTAGTCTGGCGTGATGTTTTGTTAACCATGTAAATCTCTCTCAGACAACATGACTTTTATTAATACTCAAATTCGAAAATACCAATTAGCATCAAAGTAGATATCATGGAAGACTACAAATCCTTGCAAGCTCCTTTACGCCATCTGGTTTCATTTCAGAGAAACAAATAACATGATGGCTGGAGTGGAATTAGTGGATGACAATGATGATGATGATTATGAATAAACTCAGTTGCTGGATGATGATGATGATGTTGACGGTCTCACAGGCAGGTCTGGGTCGGGGGTTCTGGCATGCAGTGGGGGAGGTGGTGCATTCCAATGCGGCCATGGACTTCCTGAGCTCTACACGGTCCGACCCAGTCTACCACTTTGACTCGGAGCGCGTGGAGGAATCTATGGCGATGCTCCGGCAGTTCTGGGCCCAAACCCTGCTCTCTGCACGAGCCAAAGAGTACCAGGGGGCGAGACACAGTCTGGGACAGCTGCTACACTCATTGCAGGTACAATAGGCAAAACACACGATACTCTGTAAGATAGCACATCATGTCAAATGTAAATATCACTCATCCAATAATAATTGGCGTTGTGGCAATTTGAATATGCAATGAGCCTTTTACATGAGAATGACAGGAGAGGTCCCCAGTGTCTGACCTGCAGGACGCTGACTGTCTGTCTCTGTGAACAGGATTTCTACAGCCATAGTAACTGGGTGGAGATGGGTCAGCACTCAATATACCTCCACCTGCTGCAGCCTGGGCAGCCAGCCTTCCCTGTAGCCACAGGTACAGTTAAAACACATTGTGGGTTAAATTAACGAGATCTGTGTTCATAGTTCTCTTTGTCTATCTGTCCTCCCCAGAGGACACTCCTACCTGTATGGAGTGTCACAGCGCTACCTGCAGAGATAACCTCCTGCCCAGACTGACCCAAAGTCAGCAGTACCCTCTACTGCTCACCACTGGGTACTTCAGCACCTACCCACCCAAACCACAAGGTACGGAGGCCTAGCTATTTTCATTCCTGTGTAGATTGAAGAACTAACATCTGAGCCAGATACAGTATATTGATTCAGTTATTTGTAATCTTAAAAAAAAAAAATTGAAATACTTCAAACGTCTGCAAGCTTCAACATGAGTGTGGTTTCCATTTGAAAAAATCTCTGTCACACTTTTTAATAACTTTATCTTTGATGAAGAATCATTATAAATACTGTGTTTTTCAGGGAAGTGTAGTCACGGGGGTGTACTGGACAGCAGTCGTCACCAGGGGGCCAAGGGGGGCATCAATAAGGACAGCACCTCCCCCCTCTTCTCCCCCCATCACTACCTCCATGTGGAGGCTGCCCGCCTCGCTACCACGGCAACCCTTACTGTGCTCAGAGACCTCCGAGACAGTGTGGGCAACATCAGCTTCCTCAGGTGGGGTCTATGTAGCCTTCATTATGATGTTAAATACACTTTTTTAAATAAAGTTTGATATGATTACATTTTAACTTGATCTATAGACAATCCATTTGTGCTGATATTCTAAACATGGTAAAAATGGTACACAGAACGTATCATACAATGTGTTGTAACTACTCGTGCTACTGTGTTTCCTGTTCTTGGCTGTACTATCCTGAGGGCAGACTGTTTCCTTCTGTTGGCTGTACTATCCTGAGGGCAGACTGTTTCCTTCTGTTGGCTGTACTATTCTGAGGGCAGACTGTTTCCTTCTGTTGGCTGTACTATCCTGAGGGCAGACTGTTTCCTTCTGTTGGCTGTACTATCCTGAGGGCAGACTGTTTCCTTCTGTTGGCTGTACTATTCTGAGGGCAGACTGTTTCCTTCTGTTGGCTGTACTATTCTGAGGGCAGACTGTTTCCTTCTGTTGGCTGTACTATTCTGAGGGCAGACTCTTCAGTGTGAAGCAGCCTCCAGCGCTGGTGTTTGTCATGGACACCACAGGCAGCATGTTTGAGGAGATCACCGCAGCCCGCCTCCGTGCCCACTCTATCATCCAGGCCCGCGCCAACACTCCCGAACAGCCTGGCACCTTCCTGCTGGTGCCCTTCCATGACCCAGGTGAGGGAGAGGGCATGACCAGGCCAGGGTGTTAGTTGACAGGGTTAGGGTCAGGGCCAAACCATGGAACCTTAAATGTTACCTGTGCCAAAAGTGTGTTACAGGCTAAACTCCTTTCTTCAGTTTTGGGGCACCATTTTACGTGTAATTGTCTACAAGAATATCAAACCTATATGACAGGCATTATGCTAATGTTATAGCTGCAATATACAAGTTGTTAGTTTAGTTCATTAGGTTCTTCATTAGCTACTGCACGTGGAGAAGCTCCTCTTCCTGGGGTCCACATAAAACTATATTACATGAAAAAAAACATATGTATACAGTGCATTCGGAAGGTATTCAGACCCCTTGACTTTTTCCTCATTGTTAGGTTACAGCCTTATTCTAAAATTGATTAAATCGTTTTCCCCCCTCATCAATCTACACACAATACCCCATAATGACAAAGCCAAAACTGTTTTTTATACATTTTTGCAAATGTTTTAAAAATGTACATAAGTATTAGGACCCTCAGTACCTTGTTGAAGCACCTTTGGCAGCGATTACAGCCTCAAGTCTTCTTGGGTATGACGCTACAAGCTTGACACACCTGTATTTGAGGAGTTTCTTCCATTCTTCTCTGCAGATCCTCTCAAGCTCTGTCAGGTTAAATGGGGAGCGTCCCTGCACAGCTATTTTCAGGTCTCTCCAGAGATGTTAGATCGGGTTCAAGTCCAGACGCTGGCTGGGCCACTCAAGGACATTTAGAGACTTGCACCAAAGCCACTACTGCATTGTCTTGGCTGTGTGCTTAGGGTCGTTGTCTTGTTAGAAGGTGAACCTTTGCCCCAGTCTGAGATCCTGAGTGCTCTGGAGCAGGTTTTCATCGAGGATCTCTCTGTATTTTGCTCCGTTCATCTTTCCCTCGATCCTGACTAGTCTCCCAATCCCTGCCACTGAATAAAGCATGATGCTGCCACCACCATGCTTCACCGTAGGGATGGTGCCAGGTTTCCTCCAGACGTGACACTTGGCATTCAGGCCAAAGAGTTCAATCTTGGTTTCATCAGATCAGAGAATCTTGTTTCTCATGGTCTGAGAATCTTTCCAAGCGGGCTGTCATGTGCCTTTTAGGAGTGGCTTCTGTCTGGCCACTACCATAAAGGCCTGATTGGTGGAGTGCTGCAGAGATGGTTGTCCTTCTGGAAGGTTCACCCATCTCTAGAGAAAAACTCTAGAGTTCTGTCAGAATGACAATCGGGTTCTTGGTCACCTCCCTGACCAAGGCCCTTCTCCCCCGATTGCTCAGTTTGGCCAGGCGGCAAGCTCTAAATAGAGTCTTGGTGGTTCCAAACTTCTTCCATTTAAGAAAGGAGGTCACTGTGTTCTTGGGGACCTTCAATGCTGCAGAAATGTTTTGGTACCCTTCCCCAGATCTGTGCCTCAACACAATCCTGTCTCTGAGCTCAACGGAGAATTCCTTCGACATCATGGCTTGGTTTTTGCTCTGACATGCACTGTCAACTGTGGGACCTTATATAGACAGGTGTGTGCCTTTCCAAATCATGTCCAATCAATTGAATTTACCACAGGTGGACTCCAATCAAGTTGTAGAATCATCTCAAGGATGATCAATGGAAACAGGATGCATCTGGGCTCAATTTTGAGTTTAATAGCAAAGGGTCTGAATACTTATATAAATAAGGTATATGTGTTTTTTATTTTTTATAAATTTGCACAAAAAAACTCAAACCTGTGTTCGCTTTATCATTATGGGGTATTGTGTGTAGATTGATGAGGAAAAAAATCATTTAATCAATTTTAGAATAAAGCTGTATTTATTTATTTTTAAGTTAAGGGGTCTGAATACTTTCCAAATGCACTGTATATATAATTATATTGCGGTGATACCAGTGTAACTCACGCAGTGTGGGTGGAGGAGATGAACCTGAGATGTGTCTTTCTGCCATACAGGTAACACAGAGAGTAGCTACAGCTGATTTGACATCAAATTATTATCTTTTAATAACAGCATAGGATAACATACAGTAAACAGAACATCAATTGTACATAGCAACAGCCAAATCATCATTTTCAGAGGATTTCATATTTTAGCAGTTTTTTACCCTCTCTTTGTTGATAGTCTTATGTACATTCATGTACCTGTGTGTTACAGCTGGCCCTCACTCATAGCCCACCCCTGTCAGAGATATTTGTATTCACTGATGCCTCCCCTAAAGACGCTCACCTGTACAATGCTGTGAGGGCTCTTATACTAGAGAAACAATGCAAGGTAACACTTTTTGTTTTAGTGATCAAAATGATAAATGATAACAAAGGATCCCAGATAAACAATCCAATCCCTTCTGGCTCCACCAGATGACCTTCCTCCTGACTGAAGACCCCAGTCACAAGATGAAGGTCAGCAGGAGGAAGAGGAGGAGGAGGAGGGAGACTCTGTCCCCTGACCGTTTCGCTCTCTACTCCTCCCTGTCCTCTGTTTCCGGGGGACTGACTGTCTTCACCACTAACTCAGACATCCACCGTGTCTCTGCCATAGTTGAGGACAACACAGCTGCAGATAAGGTACTGCAACAAGGCAAAATGCTCACTGTGGTAGAGTACAATCATTATCTACAGAGGTACACCTGCCCATACTGATCCACTATTTGTTTGAAATTAATAGGTTTTGTTACTATATGATACAATGCTAAATAAAATAGTTTCTTAGAATGGTACTTCTCTCCTTATTCTTTTCAGGCAGGAGACCCGTCATTGGTATTATCCCTAGGCAGATGAGTTGCCTCCCACATGTTGCCCTAGGTCTGGGATTTGGTAGACTACAATACGTCATTTGGGAAACACTGCCCTCACGCCAAAGCCTTCTGTCTCCCTCTGTAGGTGACTCTGCTACATGCAGAGAGTGATAGTGACTCCAACTTATCCCACTCCTTCAGTGTGGACAATTCAGTGAAGTACGTGACCCTTCATCTCACTGGAGACCTCAGACAATGTGTCCTCAGCAGCCCAACTGGTACGACTACACATTTCACACACTGACATGTAGATACACACATGGACGACAGCCTTTTCTGTATGACATCTTCCTTCTCTCATTGTCTCCCTCCACCCCTCCCAGATCGTACTCAGTCTCTGTTGAATCAGCAGGGTCCCCTGGCAGAGTGTGAGCAGTTTCAGGGTCTGTACAGGATCAGCCTACTGTCCCCTATAGAGCCAGGCCAGTGGCACCTCAACACCATTGCTGATGGTCACGTCACCTTTAATGCCATAGGTACCCCGTCTGTCACTATACTACACACAGTACCTGTTCCCACAGAGTAATCATGAGCAAAACTCGAGTAGGCCGACTGATAACAGAGTAATACCTGTCTCCAAAGCTGACAGCAATGTGGACTTCCTGTATTACTTTGCTGTGGAGGCCAATGGAACGCATCCAGGCCTGGCTAAAGTGGAGGGGAGTCCAATCGCAGGTGAGGGGAGTGTGGTTTTTGGCTAGAATACAGTATATATTTATTTATCCTTCATTTGTCTAGCCTATACGCTTCATGACAAAAAAATCATGATCACATCTATTCATCCATTTGCTGTTTCATGTCCGTTCAGGTGTCCCAACCTTTCTAGTGCTGGCTGTCACAGGTCTATCGCCCAATGAGAAGGCCTCTTTCAGTCACGTGACCCTGCTGGGAGCCAATGGGGAGAGCCTCCAGAAAGTGTGGCTAAACTCGTCCTCTTCATCTGCGTCCTCTGGAGAGGAGCTGGTTGGCTGGATGGCCTCTGTTCCCAGGGTGCCTTTCTGTGTCCGTCTATCCGGCAGAGACGGGGGAGGGAACCGCCTGGAACGCGTCTCCACGGAGATGATCCAGCACACACACATTAAGATACAGGTACAACAACAACAGCAACAAACAGCCAACTGATACTGTACAGCCCAACATCTGGACATCATGGACAATAAGGCCGAGCACAATGCTACACTGTGCATAACAGAACACACCACAAAAATCAGTTGTCAAGCAGAACATTACAAATAACAAGACAGTCTAGCACAACACAGCCATGAACACAATAGAAGAAAGAGTAAGACATTATGCACCTTCTCCCTCCCTCCCTCCCTCCCTCAGGTCCTGTCTATCCCACGTCTGGTTCCTGGCCACAGTACGACAGTATTTTTTGATGTTCAGAACCACGGCCCTGCCCGAAACCTCACCCTGATCGCTGACGATGACCGGGGATATCTCTCTCAGAGAGGACCACACAGGTAGACAGGGCAAAACGGACCAACAATGTCAAACTGTCACAAAATGGCTAATTATTATAATAATGAATCATTTATTACACTTTTATAGCACTTTGCATTACAGACAGAATCGCAAAGCTCTTGTTAAGCAAAATAAACAACAATTAATTAAAAAATATATACTGTATAGCAGATAGTAATCACTGCTCCCTACTCTGTTATTTCTCATTCTAAAATGTTTTTCTCTCAGCCTCTCTGTGGGGGAGAGAGGGTCAGTGAGGGGGGAGGTGGAGCTCCAAACTCCTAAGGGGGCTGAGGCAGGAGGGGCTGTCACTATGACTCTGACAGTGCGAGTGCTGGACTCCCTGGACTCCAACTACGCAGTGTTGCACCTGACTGTGGTTCCTCCGGTGAGACCCATACACTGAGACAACCGAGCTTCTACCATGAGTACTATACATACATACTGTAGAAACAAGGCCTTTGAATCTCAGCTTTGGAGATCAGAAGCTCACTGGAATCAAGCATTCAAAATACATAGGGAAATGTCTATTTAATATACACATACTAATCACCTTGCCCACCCCTCTTTATGTCATCATTTCCTGTGTAGTATCCCTGATATCACATCCTGTCCCCTTCTCCCCCAGGATCCTGACATGTCTCCCCCATCATGTTCCATCATGCGAGTAGAACACACCTGCCCAGGCCCGACTCAGTGCACAGGAGTCAGATGGACTGTCTCTCTGGCTGTGACAGACAGGGGGTGCTCTGGCCTGGCTTCCCTCCAGCTCTCCCAGGGTCAGGGCATTCTCACCCTGCTCCACAGCCCCACAGACCCCCTAGGGGACAGCCTGGAGGAGAACCAGCCCACCCCCAAGCACAAACCTCAGAACCAGAGAGACAGGGAGAGGACAAGCCCAGCACATGGGGAGAATGGCTATGCTGAACTGGATCCCAGGCTGGTACAAGGTAACCCTCCTCTGAACGTGGCCCAGTGGACAGGTAGATTGCCCAAGCCTCTGTGGGTGAGGTACACCTCCCCCTGCTGCTCCCCCCAGGCGGAGCTCCTGGTGTGGGACGGGGCCGGAAATACGAGGCGCTGCCATCTGACCGCCAGCCAGCAGAGGGGTATACGGGAGAGGAGTGGAGTGTCAGACAGTGCTGGAGAGATGCCGCTGCAAAGTTGCTTCCTGTTGTTTTCATTGTTGAGTTTGATTTGGACTGTTCCACTGTTGGTTGATGTGGGATCATTTCTCTATGTCAAATAACCTTAAAGATGTTCTGTAACCAAAAGGCTTCTGTTTTTAATGGGCCACTAGAAGCACACTTTAGACTTCAGTTCCTCACCTAAACCTTTCACTGGAAAGCAGACAATGATGAATTAAGTTGATTTTTAAATAGTACTTTCTTGACATTGTGTCATACAAACCCTTATCCTTGTTGCCATTTGTTTTTGTTAATATATTTTTTTATTACCCCTTTTCCTTCCCAATTGGTAGTTACAGTCTTGTCCCATCGCTGACTCCCGAACAGACTGTTTACACCACTACAGGTGTTAGAGACAAATAAATGCTGTGTCCTTTTTACCTTTTATTTAACTAGGCAAGTCAGTTAAGAAAACATTCTTATTTACAATGACGGCCTACCCTGGCCAAACACTAACCCAGACGAAACTGGGCCAATTGTGCCCTGCCCTATGGTACTCCCAATCACGGCCGGTTGTGACACAGCCTGAAATCAAACCAGGGTCTGTAGTGACGCATCTAACACTGAGATGCAGTGCCTTAGACCGCTGCACCAGACTTGAATTACCCGTGAATGTAGTTCACCCAGTCCGAACCATTCACGGTGGTGTTCAAATCAAATCACCTGTGTGCACCTACATTGTAAACTTTCATTCAAAGGCTAGGATGTAGCAACCTCATGCTGGGTATAGGGAAACATTTAGTATCATGTAGTAGTTTAAACCTATCCATGTTACATTGAACTGGGTGAATGGAATATGAATGACAGTCATCCAATATGCTGTAATAAAAATAAGGCCATGCTCATGAAAAAGAAGTCCACCCTCATCTTAAACGGCATCGACTGCCACTGGTCAACATGTTGTTGTTCTTTAACTTGCACTCATGCACACACGCATGGGCACACACCACACACCATACACCACACACCACACACCACACACCACACACATAAATCATTACCATGGACAGTCACGTCATATTTAGATTACATTGATTAGACTAAATAGTTTTTGGTACATTTTAGTTGTCACTGTATTCGACTAAGCATACTGTAGGTGATTAGATGATGTTGAAATGTGCTGGAATAGTGGAGGCAGCGGCTGTTTTCTTTGCCACTTGCTGTAACAGGTTGTAAGTGATAGTTGTTTAGTAGTCCCAACATTTCGGAAACATGAACTCGCTTGACCATGTTGTTGGTCATGTAACTGTTTGTTACATGCAATATGTTTTGTGGACTTCACTGGACAGATGTTGCTCTTGGGTTTTGTAATGAAAGAAATGTGTGGTTGAATTTATTCTGCCACTGTGTCTTCGTATTGTCTCGGCCTTTAGGCCTGTGTATCACAGTGGCAAGGCATATGAACAGGTTATAGAGCAAACAATGCAATTATCACAACGCATAGATTGTTCTGTGTCTTTTTTTCCTGGCTTGACTTCCCTGGTGATTTTACCCAGGCACAGCTACTGTTTAACAGTCACACAAAACTTCTCCAGCCCTGGAACAGAACGATAAATCCTCCTCCATGGAGCTACTTCCTGATGCTAACCACTCCTTCAATGATATGCTGAAACGTTGATTTGTGGTTTCAAGTGTATCTTGCAGCTAATGTAACAGTAAAATAACAATTAACAGGATTTGTTTTTACAACATCAACCACAACAACAAAAGCAGAAAGTCTACCATTTGTAAATTACTAGGTTTTTATAGAGCACAAATTCATACAGATATTTCTTTGGTGTTCAGAAATGTATACAGATCAACTACTTCGTTAACTGAAATACAAAGCCCTTATCGCTCAGAATATGAGCTAGCACTTGGAAGACCAGAAATCAACACTGTTAGATAATACTTGGCAAGTGGAGTATAAAACTGTAAATGATATGCACCTCATCTCTCTCCACTTCTGAAAATTACTTTTTAATGAATCATTGGTCACCCTCTTCCTCTTGATTTTGAGCTGAAATAACATGTGGCTTGTTTACTTTACTCTGACCAAACATAACACCTAGTGTAGCAAGAGGTTATAAGATGGACTCTTACCTACTACTCTCCTCCATACTAAGTTGGAATGATCCATAATGGCAATGAAAGGCCCAATCACACCCCTCTTGAACAGGACAGCGAGTATTAAGATGAATTTAACAGATACCATTTTTTATTTGACCTTTTTTCGGTTACTAGTCCAACGCTCTAAACACTAGGCTACCTGCCGCCCAAATGATGCCTTTCACTATGTACATGTTGGCCAGGTTCTTCTTTGGAACTGGATAGAAAGTTCACATGTGTGAACATACTACATGCTGTCAGTGGAGACTGCTGAGGGAAGGACAGCTCATAATAATGGTCAGAATGGTTTTTCTTGTGTTTGATACCATTCCATTCATTCCATTATACTCCATTCCAGCCATTATTATGAATCGTTCTCCCCTCAGTGGCTTCCACTGCATGCGGTAGTATATCTCCAGCCAATTCAATTGTAAATGATATTGGGAAATGTACCTGTGCCTTACCGTCCATTCCTTACTCAACAAATGCAACTTAGTCACTTGGGCTCCTGAGTGATGCAGCTGTCTAAGGCACTGCATCTCAGTGCTAGACATTTCAAATCTGACGGCTTGTATAGCCATACCTTTAGCTCTCTGTTGCACTGTCTTGGCACACATATTTTGTCTTACCATGTTAATGATTGTAATGTTCACTTGTTACTCTCACAGCCGTATCCATTACATATCGATTACAATTCAGATTTCGATTGACGTCCCGCCAGAATTCAATTCCCTCAGGGTGGTTCAACCATTCTGGCATCACAGCCTCTTGTTTGCCACTGCTGTTGTACAAATAGACAATGACACCATCTATCATTACTGAATGGACGAGTTTTGGATTCAAGATCCATTGGGTTGCGATGCAATGAAGAGGAGGGGCTGGAAGACAACATTTGAAGTTATCGTTTCTGTAGCCTGTTTCAATAGAAAACATTAAGACAACATTGTGTAGTCGTTGTGTTTGCTGGGTTTAGCCTTTAAACAAAAGTATACCAAGTAAAACTGCATTTGGTTTGTTGTACTATGATACAACTTGGTGAGACAAGAATTCCAAAAGCATAACTCAAATAATGAATAAACCTAGGATGGAGAATTGCATTAATGAATTTACAATTGTGGTTATCATATTGCCAATAATATATTCTTGTTGGTGTATTCATGAACACAGCTTATGAGCTGAAGTGTAACAGGAAGTTGGCTTGAGTCAAATATCCCACTTCTGATGTTTTTTTAGGGCTCTGGAGTGTTGCAGCGGTTCGATTCTGGAGTGGTGCAGCGGTTTGATTCTGGAGTGGTGCAGCGGTTTGATTCTGGAGTGGTGCAGCGGTTTGATTCTGGAGTGGTGCAGCGGTTTGATTCTGGAGTGGTGCAGCGGTTTGATTCTGGAGTGGTGGTTCGATTCTGGAGTGGTGCAGCGGTTCGATTCTGGAGTGTTGCAGCGGTTCGATTCTGGAGTGGTGCAGCGGTTCGATTCTGGAGTGGTGCAGCGGTTCGATTCTGGAGTGGTTATATTCTGGAGTGGTGCAGCGGTTCGATTCTGGAGTGGTGCAGCGGTTCGATTCTGGAGTGGTGCAGCGGTTCGATTCTGGAGTGGTGCAGCGGTTCGATTCTGGAGTGGTGCAGCGGTTCGATTCTGGAGTGGTGCAGCGGTTCGATTCTGGAGTGGTGCAGCGGTTCGATTCTGGAGTGGTGCAGCGGTTCGATTCTGGAGTGTTGCAGCGGTTCGATTCTGGAGTGGTGCAGCGGTTCGATTCTGGAGTGTTGCAGCGGTTCGATTCTGGAGTGGTGCAGCGGTTCGATTCTGGAGTGTTGCAGCGGTTCGATTCTGGAGTGGTGCAGCGGTTCGATTCTGGAGTGGTGCAGCGGTTCGATTCTGGAGTGTTGCAGCTGGAGTGGTGGTTCGATTCTGGAGTGGTGCAGCGGTTCGATTCTGGAGTGGTGCAGCGGCAGATTCTGGAGTGGTGCAGCGGTTCGATTCTGGAGTGGTGCAGCGGTTCGATTCTGGAGATTCTGGAGTGGTGCAGATTCTGGAGTGGTGCAGCGGTTCGATTCTGGAGTGGTGCAGCGGTTCGATTCTGGAGTGGTGCAGCGGTTATATTCTGGAGTGGTGCAGCGGTTCGATTCTGGAGTGGTGCAGCGGTTCGATTCTGGATGCAGCGGTTCGATTCT
Source organism: Oncorhynchus tshawytscha (assembly GCF_018296145.1). Taxonomy (NCBI): domain Eukaryota; kingdom Metazoa; phylum Chordata; class Actinopteri; order Salmoniformes; family Salmonidae; genus Oncorhynchus; species Oncorhynchus tshawytscha. Next base: position 76,770,838 of record NC_056441.1, read on the forward strand.
GTGCAGTGGTTGATTCTGGAGTGGTGCAGCGGTTCGATTCTGGAGTGGTGCAGCGGATCGATTCTGGAGTGGTGCAGCGGATCGATTCTGGAGTGGTGCAAAGCTAGTGAGGGAGATGTGAGTCTCAAGCTTCAGAGATGTTTGCAATTCGTTCCAGTCATGGGCAGCAAAGAACTGGAAGGAAAGACGACCATAGGAGGAATTGGCTTTGGGGGTGACCAGTGAGATATATCTGCTGGAGCGTGTGCTACGATGGTGACCAGTGAGCTGAGATAAGGCGGGGCTTTACCTAGCAGAGACTTGTAGATAACCTGTAGCCAGTGGATTTGGCGACGAGTATGAAGCGAGGGCCAACCAACGAGAGCGTACAGGTCGCAATGGTGGGTAGTTTATGGGGCTTTGGTGACAAAACAAATGGCACTGTGATAGACTGCATCCAGTTTGTTGAGTAGAGTGTTGGAGGCTATTTTATAGATGACATCACCGAAGTCGAGGATCGGTAGGATGGTCAGTTTTACGAGGGTATGTTTGGCAGCATGAGTGAAGGATGCTTTGTTGCGATATAGGAAGCCGATTGTAGATTTAATTTTGGATTGCTTAATGTGAGTCTGGAAGGAGAGTTTACAGTCTAACCAGACACCCAGGTATTTGTAGTTGTCCACGTATTCTAAGTCAGAGTCGTCCAGAGTAGTGATGCTGGATGGGCGAGCAGGTGCGGGCAGCGATCGATTGAAAAGCATGCATTTAGTTTTACTTGCGTTTAAGAGCAGTTGGAGGCCACGGAAGAAGAGTTGTAAACAACAGGTGTAGATTTACAGTGAAATGCTTACTTACTGTGCTGTTTACTACGCAAGCCAAATGTCAGAAGTCAAAATCAAGCTGGTGGAAGCACTTAATGGCAATGTCCATGCAAAAAAAGATTATATCCATGATAAGTCCTCTAACTAACTCTATGGGATGGGTGGCAGGTAGCCTTGGGGTTAAGAACATTAGGCCAGTAACTGAAAAGTTGCTGGATTGAATCCCTGAGCCGACAAAGCGACACAAAACTGTCAATGAGCCCTTGAGCAAGGCACTAAATGACTCAAATGTAATTGAAAATAAGAAACTTGGCTGCCAAGCTATATCTGGTTTTGAGTTTAATTTGGACTGTTCTACTGTAGGTCAGCATGCGTGGCATATAGACACAACTCAAGCTCTGCTGTGAGACCAGTAAAAGACATCGAACTCAAGCAACCACTGGAAACCACTCAACCTAGCACTGGAAACCACTCAACCTAGCACTGGAAACCACTCAACCTAGCACTGGAAACCACTCAACCTAGCACTGGAAACCACTCAACCTAGCACTGGAAACCACTCAACCTAGCACTGGAAACCACTCAACCTAGCACTGGAAACCACTCAACCTAGCACTGGAAATCCCTTTGACAAGACACACACGATTGGGGACCAGTGCAGGTTAAACACATCTCGTGCACAAACATAAACATTTCACTTTGTGGATTAACTTACCAAAATACCTTTGTGTTCATCATGGACCACAAAGTACATTTTCGTTAAATTTCTCATAGGAAAACCACTGTTTTCCACTGACTCCGCCTAGGAGAGGGTTAAAAATCAGTGAATGTTTCTGTCTGAATTACAGCTGTAACGACACTTTGGGAATAATTAAACTTGGTTAAGCTTCTCTAGTGTCCGTGAGTTGTTTACTCTGAGAAATTAGAACCTAACAGAGGTTTGTTTGTTTTGTGACACTTTCTCTCGCAGCTCTTTTTCCCATCCTTCAGTCCTATGTTGGTTTCTGCCTCACTCACAATGCTTTCTGCCTCACTCACAATGCTTTCTGCCTCACTCACAATGCTTTCTGCCTCACTCACAATGCTTTCTGCCTCACTCACAATGCTTTCTGCCTATTCCCTCACTGTACTGTTGCCACTTTGGACCTACTATGTATGACCTGCCTGCCTCCTGGTCCCTTCCATTAAACACCTTCAGCTCTGTCTCCTATTGTGTTCATTACAGTATGACATGTTTTTACAAGTCTGGTTTAAGCCTCTGTCTTGTCATAGGCTGAGGATAAAAGCACATCAACCAAGCCACTGGTTATAGCAAATGAGCTCCTTCCTCTCGGTTGACGCAAAACAGTGAATTGTGGCCTGCAGTACCTGGACTGGGTCATGCCGTGGTCAGACTTGGGAGTCACAGTGGAGGTCTCTGACTGCTCCTCTCTTCCACAACAGACCAACACAGACTAAAACAGAGAGCCAATCACTGTTAAGATACTGTTCCTCCAGAAGCTGGATCGGGTCTTGAACTGTGGACATACATGAAGACAGTTCAAAGTGTCAGTCATTTAAAAATGACGTTCCAAATGAACAGGTTACATTTTCCTCATACTGTAGGTAACAGTTCATTCCTTGCGGTTTGGCCCTGTCCGGGGGTGTCCTCTGATGGGGCCACAGTGTCTCCTGACCCCTCCTGTCTCAGCCTCCAGTATTTATGCTGCAGTAGTTTATGTGTCGGGGGGCTAGGGTCAGTTTGTTATATCTGGAGTACTTCTCCTGTCCTAGTCGGTGTCCTGTGTGAATTTAAGTGTGCTTTCTCTAATTCTCTCTTTCTCTCTTTCTTTCTCTCTCTCGAAGGACCTGAGTCCTAGGACCATGCTCCAGGACTACCTGAAATGATGACTCCTTGCTGTCCCCAGTCCACCTGGCCGTGCTGCTGCTCCAGTTTCAACTCTTCTGCCTTATTATTATTCGACCATGCTGGTCATTTATGAACATTTGAACATCTTGGCCATGTTCTGTTATAATCTCCACCCGGCACAGCCAGAAGAGGATTGGCCACCCCACATAGCCTGGTTCCTCTCTAGGTTTCTTCCTAGGTTTTGGCCTTTCTAGGGAGTTTTTCCTAGCCAACGTGCTTCTACACCTGCATTGCTTGCTGTTTAGGGTTTTAGGCTGGGTTTCTGTACAACACTTTGAGATATCAGCTGATGTGCGAAGGGCTATATAAATAAATTTGATTTGATTTTTGATTTGATTCCTTAACAAATGGAAAGATGACACAAATGAATGTTCCCTTATCCCGGGTTACTGTGATGTTCCTGGCTACACCACTGTGGAGCAGCTGTACCTCTGGGTGTCCTGGGATCCCTGTGGGACACTCGGGCTCTTCCTCAGCTGGTACGAACCATCTCCGTTGGGCTGCACCTCTCCACTGCTCACCCTGTCCACCAGGGGAAGACCCTGTGCGCCCAGCCACTCCACCTGCACTGCCTGCGGGTAGAACCCTGTCACATACCCTCCAAGGTGGAGGTCATCTGTAGGCCTCTTCAATCAATAACACACACAGGAGGGACTGCGAGAACGCCAGGCGTAGTCAAGCCACCTCAACGTTCATAGTGTTGTCAACATTGTCTCTACCACTGATGTAATTTTCATTTCAAGACTAAACTTTGTCTACCTTTTATTTGTTGTGGATCCAAGGTGCGTATTTAAATGGTCTTTAGCCTTTCGATGCACTTGTAGTAAAGGCTCTCCAGATCAAATGCCCCGTTGGCTCTGCACTTCATGAAGTGGACAGCTTGAAGGACTGCAGCTGCCCAGGTCTGCCCAGAATTGTCAGGGGTGTATATGGAGGTGTAAATACATACAGTTCATTATTCTTCAATGAAATTGAAATAGAAAAAAATCGACATCCTGTTGTTTAACTTGTTATTTTGTAAATAAATTATCAAGATTATAATCTAATGGGTATACAAAGACATTGAGTCGACAGCACTCACCTGTAAGGTTATCATGCTGCCCAATCGTAGTCCAGGTGTATCCCAAAAACCTGTGAATGATTTTGGAGACAAAGTTCATTCCCCTCCAACGAGAGAGACCCTCGTTGCTGCTGAGCCAATCAGCTATTGGGGCGTCAGCGTCCATGTGCATGATGCTACTGTCATACTGGAGGATGGTTCTCTCATCTACACTCCACGACCCCATGAACTCTGGCAGACCTGCCACACCCTCTGACCCTATGTGATGTAGGTGGAGGACCTGAGCATCTGCATAACAACAGAACATGCAGAGAGAAAATGTAATTATAAATATGTTAAGCAAAGATATGGTTAATGTGATTAATATAAAGAATACATGTGCCATGTAAATGTCCTTAAATTCACCCACCTGCATATGGTATGATATGGTATGGTATGATATGGTATGATATGGTATGATATGGTATGGTATGGTATGGTATGATATGGTATGGTATGATATGGTATGGTATGGTATGATATGGTATGGTATGATATGACATTTTATGGTATGGTATGATATGATATGGTATCATATGACATTTTATGGTATGGTATGATATGGTATGATATGGTATGGTATGATAAGGTATGGTATGGTATGATATGGTATAGTATGTTATGATATAGTATGGTATGGTATGATATGGTATGATATGGTATGATAAGGTATGGTATGATATGATATGGTATAGTATGTTATGATATAGTATGGTATGGTATGGTATGGTATGGTATGGTATGGTATGGTATGATATGGTATGGTATGGTATGATATGGTATGATAAGGTATGGTATGGTATGGTGTGGCTGCAAAGCAGAGCCCAAATCAAGATAAGCTTCATGTGAAGATGGATGTGTGCACCTTGAGTGTGAAGAGACGAGTTTCCATTCACACTTTTGTTACTGTGGGTTTGTTGACAAAGCCTCATTACCTTGTTGTACAACACACTGATTGGTCCCTTGCAAAGATTGCATCACAGACTCCGAGTAGCACGTCAGTTTTCCTCCTACACGTACAGCAGACAGGTTCGACTAGTTAGGAATTCCCCCTTCATGTCTGTCAGGAATCATGATCACACTGTTGAACAAAACAGAGTGTTAATGGTTGAGAAAAAAACCCATTTTGATTTCAATTAAATTAAAAACTTTGTGAATGCAAGGAGTTGGAATGCCATTCCTCCCCTTTCTTTGAACATTTTATTGTTTTGAACCCTAAGTAGATTATGTAGGTTAATCATAACTCATCATGCTAATTTATTGATGCACTCTAGAGCCCATGTCTTTGAGTAGGGTCCTTTCAGGCCTCAGTAACTTATTGATGCACTCTAGAGCCCATGTCTTTGAGTAGGGTCCTTTCAGGCCTCAGTAACTTATTGATGGACTCTAGAGCCCATGTCTTTGAGTAGGGTCCTTTCAGGCCTCAGTAACTTATTGATGGACTCTAGAGCCCATGTCTTTGAGTAGGGTCCTTTCAGGCCTCAGTAACTTATTGATGGACTCTAGAGCCCATGTCTTTGAGTAGGGTCCTTTCAGGCCTCAGTAACTTATTGAAGGATTGTAGTCGTCCAAACGCAACGGTAGAAGTTGGAATGTGTCTGTCTGAGTCAATGAGTACATTTCAGACTCCTGCTGCTTCAGTCACGCTGGCTGAACTTGGGATAGATACCAGCCTTCAGAACACAATGGACGGACAGGCATATGAGAGAGATGGAACAAAAGGAAAAGCCTGGATAGAGGGCGAAAAAAGAAAGGATGACGACCTGGGTCAGAAGGAAATGTTGGTGATGGTGAAGGAAGGATGTGCAGTGAAGGAGGGATCAGCGAAGGTGAAGAAGGAGGAGAGAGGTCACTGGGGCAGCAAGACGGAGTTTCTTCTGGCCGTAGCAGGGAACGTGGTGGGACTAGGTAACGTGTGGAGGTTCCCCTACCTCTGCTACAAAAATGGTGGAGGTGAGTCCATGAAGGAGAGGGTGCCATTGTTTTTCAAATGATGATCAGCTGATCAAATTAGGCAACTTAGATCATTTAAACCCCTGTATCATACAGTATGTTTGATACAGTACCGTTCGTACAGACCAGGTATAGAGATCACAAAGCCATGGTATGGAAGCATGGCATTTCTCTTCTTGTTTCTATAAGGTACTTCATAGTAGCTATATAGTAGCTATCATTTTGTTCTCATGTAGTGATCTGGTGGTGTGTATTTGTCAGGGGCGTTCCTGGTGCCGTACCTGGTGTTTGTGATTACCTGCGGGGTGCCCTTGTTCCTGCTGGAGACGGCCATGGGACAGTACACTCAGGAGGGGGGCATCACCTGCTGGAAGAGGCTGTGCCCACTGGCCGAGGGTGAGCACCATGGCAACACGATGACACCCCCACCCACTGAGGAGTCACAGAAACAGGGCTGTAGACAGGACAGGCAGAAGAACATAGGAATACATGATGCTCAAACTATTTCAATTCATCTGAATTGGACTGTGTAATTAGGGTGGATTTCCAATTAATCCTAAATAAGTTGACACAAACTCCTGACGACAAATGAAAGGAATCCATGGCCGTTCTAGGAGGCCGAAAACACTGACACCTATGGCCTCGGTGCCACTGGATGAGAATGACATGAAGAGGTTCATTTGTGAATACAGAGGGGTTAACATGTAAGCAGGCGGGAGGCACAACAAGTGCCAAGTCTGGTGACACTTTCTCACAGATCAAAGGTAAATGCTTCTGTCATTTACATATACATTTTTCATTTCAGTCAAATGCTCTTATCCAGAGCAACGTATAGTTAGTCCAATCAGCTTAAGGTGGCTAGGTGAGACAAACACATATCACAGTAATAGTAAGTACATGTTTTCATTCAGTAGAGCAGCTATCAGCAAAGTCAGTGCTAGAAGGAAAAGACAAGTGTTAGAGCAGGAAAGGTTTTATTACATTTTGTTAGAGGGAGAGGGGAGTAATAGTTCCTTTTTGTAATCAAGTAATCAAGTTCCTTTTTGAAGAGATGGAAGATGAGTGGGAACTGTTGGTCTGAGCCTTGTTCCCCAACCTTTGGCAGAAAGAAAGTGTGGTAATTCACTCTTGATAAAGTTAGGGTTAGTGTAACACCTGTCCATTCAGGACCATGTGAAAATCATCTGGTTATGTAGTCTGTCAATGTGTCTCCCTCTCAGGTATCGGCTATGCAGGGCAGTTGATCCTCCTCTACAGCTGTATGTGTTACATCATCATTTTGGCCTGGGCTCTATTCTACCTGGTTTTCTCCTTCAGCGCTCAGCTCCCCTGGGCAAGCTGCACCAACGCCTGGAACACTGGTATGTACCCTGGGATGGCTGCACCAACCCCTGGAACACTGGTATGTACACTGGGCCGGCTGCACCAGCCCCTGGAACGCTGGTAGGTACCCTGGGCCGGCTGCACCAGCCCCTGAACGCTGGTAGGTACCCTGGGCCGGCTGCACCAGCCCCTGGAACGCTGGTAGGTACCCTAGGCCGGCTGCACCAGCCCCTGGAACGCTGGTAGGTACCCTGGGCCGGCTGCACCAGTCCCTGGAACGCTGTTTGGTACCCTGGGTCAGCTGCACCAGCCCCTGGAATGCTGGTAGGTACCCTGGGCCGGCTGCACCAGCCCCTGGAATGCTGGTAGGTACCCTGGGCCGGCTGCACCAGCCCCTGGAACGCTGGTAGGTACGCTGGGCCGGCTGCACCATTGGTACGTAGTACTCCAACTCTCCTCCAGGTGAATTTCACTCACGTTTTTGGTATGTATTTTGACTATGTTTTGTAACTTTCCCCAGGTCATTGCTGTAAATGAGAATGTATTCTCAGTCAACTCACCTGGTAAAATAGTAAAAAAATTATAACATAAAGGGTGTTCTTTACCATAAGAATTGTTAGAGCAAGTTTTAGTTGTAAACATTATGTTCTCGGGAGCACGTGATGCCGCGGAGCTGAGCAGACGTTGACAAACCGAGCTCTTCAAAGTTATTCTATTTTTACCTAAATAACAACGTTGAAACAATATTCTATCATCGGCTGATAAATTGTCAAGTGCTTACCTTCCCAAAGAGCCATGGACCTCCGACCGAGAGGCAAGAAGGACGACCAAAACGTTGTTGATTCCCAAGATAACGATAATGCTACAGCTAGCAAGATTAGCAGTAGCCCTCATAACTCAGACGACAGTTCCAGACTGTTGCTCTCAGCAGCCTCTTGCGAGCCTGCCGACATGCTGGCTACTCTCCTCCGGGAAATTCAGGATGGTAACAGAGGTCTTTCTCTGAAAATTGATAAGAAATCGGCTGAACTCCATTCTTCCATTGACGACCTGAAATCCTCCATGAATGAATCTCCTTTTGAGAACGACTGAGGCAGAGTTGCGCATTAGCACAGTTGAAGATACCATCGCTAGACATGACCAGGTCTTGAAACAACTGCAAAAGGACAATGCCTACCTCAAAAACAAGGTAGATCAGATGGAGAACCAGAGTAGACGTAGTAATATCCGTGTGGTGGGATTGAAAGAGGACAGCAAGGGCCGTGACCCGGTCCGTTTCTTCACTCAATGGATCCCGGGTGTCCTAGGCATAATCCACTTCACCAAGCCGCTGGAAATTGAACTCGCCCACAGAACATCAGCGTCGAAACCCCGGCCAGATGAGCCCCCACTAGCCGTCCTGATCAGGTTCTTCTGTTTCCAAGACAGAGAGAAGATACTGCAACTCGCAAGAGCCAAAGGGGACATCACCATCGATGGAAAGAGGGTCAGCCTTTTCCCAGATATAAGCGTCTGAACCAGGAGGTCTCTCTGGGGGATAAGACGTCTGAGCAACGGTCTCTCAGTTCAGACCTGCCCGCTCTGGGGGATAAAAGCACTGAAGGAGAAGAACATCAGCCAGGAAGGTCTCTCTGGGGGACCTCATCCACCCTGCACGGATGAAAGTTCAGTACAAAGGTCTCTCTGGGGGATAAAAGCCATCTCTTCAACACACCTGGGGGAGAAGTGCACACTTTTCTCAAAGAACTGAACAACGTCTGAGCCAGGACGGTCTCTCTGGGGGATAAAATGCTGAGCCAGGACGGTTTGTTTTCTCTGAGCCAGGACGGTCCTCTGGGGGATTGAACTGCTGGTATCTCCCGATAAGTCACTATAATTGATTTGTACATTTTCAACTAACCGTATCTTTCCGGATTGGGTGAGTTCTATTATTGATTTGTACATTTTCAACTAACCGTATCTTTCCGGGGTGAGTTCTATTTACAGGAGAGTATATTTTGGTTTAGTCCATATCTACTGGGCGAAAAAATAAATGGGCTTAGGCCCACTGCTTTCCCCCTCATTTATGTTAATCTTTCGAAAAGAGGCTCAAACATCCCTTACCGTGGGCAGTAAATATTCAGCCATAAATATCTATTCACAACGTTTGTTTTCAATTCAGAGATCTCACAGGTTTTAGTTTACGCCAAGGTTTAGCTAGTAAGAGCCAGATGGAAAGCGAGCAGCAACGTGTCTCTACAAGTGTATTCATGTTTGATTGTTGGGATTGTTGTTTTAGTCTAATCAGGGTGGGTGGGATTTTTATTATGTTTTTCTTCCTTTTTTCTATGTTTATTGTCTCCTTCCTAAAGAGAGACACAGGTCACTTTTGTGCTCAAACCAAAGTTGAAACATTTCCTAATGATCTGCATATGATAGATTTCTATTCAGTTACATATTTGAAACCCAACCTATGCTTAATCCACTAAAATATGTCACATTCAACGTAAAAGGTCTTAACAGCCCGATTAAAAGGAACAGATTCTATACATACCTTAAGAAATTAAAGGCTGACATTGTGTTTTTACAAGAAACACATCTTACAGCCAGTAAACACAAGAAATTGAAGAGGGAATGGGTAGGACAAGTTTTTGCATCCTCTTTTAACTCCAAAGCAAGAGGAACTGCAATTTTGATAAGTAGACACATCCCCTTCTGCGTCAACAACACCATCTCTGATCCTTCTGGCAGGTTTGTTTTGGTGCAGGGGCATATGTTTTCAGAGTCTTGGACCCTATTGAATATTTATGCTCCTAACTTCGATGACCATATATTTATTCAGAATGTCTTCCTTCAGGTTGCTCAAGCACCACCAGGATGGCTACTGGTTGGAGGAGATTTTAATTTTTGCTTAGATACAGTTCTTGATAGGTCTTCTGATAAACCCTCACTTCTTACCAAAGCCGGCAAGCTCACCATGTCATTCATGAAAGATCTCAATTTACTAGACATCTGGAGACAGTTGCACCCACAGGATAGGGACTACTCTTTTTATTCACACCCACACAAGACACACACACGCATAGATAACCTTTTACTTTCGACACAACTGTTTCATAGAGTGTTAGATGTCGAGTATCTCCCCAGATTGCTTAGTGACCATTTCTCCTCTGGTATTATCAATCTCCATTCCTACCAAGGTAAATGGAGCATATAGATGGAGACTCAATTCTACACTCCTAAAGCAACCTGAATTTTGTGCATTCATCAAAGAGCAGATCAATATTTTTACTTTGACAAACAAACCCTCTGCTCCTGACAGCTTCATTCTTTGGGACACATTGAAGGCCTATCTGAGGGGACAGATTATTTCCTATACTAAAGGGCTGAAGAGAAAACACGGTGCGGAACTGAGTGCCCTTGAATCTGAAATCTCTGAGCTCGAGAGAACCTACCAAAGAGGCCCAACTAAAGATCTATACAGGCTTTTGGTAAATAAAAAACTGAAATATAATATTCTGAACACATATCAAGCTGAGAGGGCCATCACTAAATCAAAACAGCGTTATTACGAGCTTGGAGAGAAAGCTCACAAAGTATTGGCATGGCAACTGAAAGCAGAGGAAAGTAAGAGGACAATTAATGCCATAGAAACTCTTACTAATGAGATATCTTTCGACCCTACTGAAATTAATAATACTTTTAAGAAATACTATGAAGACCTCTACACTTCCCAATCAAGCGATGATCTATCAGAGATCGACTCCTTTCTCTCCTCTCTCAACCTCCCATGCCTGTCAGGGGAAGACAGCGAGCGCCTGAGTGAACACTTGTCAGTTCCTGAATTGTTGGAGGCCATTAAATCCTTACCTTCTAATAAATCTCCTGGGGAGGATGGCTTCCCTCCAGAGTTCTATAAAGAATTTAGGGAGCTGTTGGTCCCCTACCTTATGGAGGTACTTAAAAAAGCCAGAGAAGACAACTGCTTTCCAGAGTCCTTCTCTCAAGCAGTGATTACTGTAATCCACAAGAAAGGGAAAACCCTGCTAAAGTGCGCCTCCTATAGACCAATCTCTCTCCTTAACACAGATTGTAAACTGGTCACCAAGATGCTATCTAAGAGACTGGAGTCATGTCTTCCCCTGTTGGTCAACCCAGATCAGACTGGCTTCATAATTAATAGATTGTCCTCCAATAATCTCAGAAGGTTCTTTGATATAATTCACCTTGCTAACAAAAACAAAATACCTAGTGTCGCAGTCTCCTCTACGCTGAAAAGGCCTTTGATAGGGTTGAATGGCCATACCTCTTTCGCGTCTTGGAAAAGTTCGGTTTAGGTACCGTGTTTGTAAAGTTGATAAAATCACTCTACAAATCTCCTAAAGCTAGGATTGCTACCAATGGGATTACTTCCTCCTCTTTCCCTCTTTATAGGGAGAACAGACAAGGTTGCCCAATTAGCCCCCACCTCTTTGCCCTCGCCATCGAACCGTTGGCTGAGGCTATTAGAACGTGCCCTGACATACATGGCTTTGAGGTGGGCCCCCATACCCATAAATTATCACTCTTTGCGGACGACCTTATCTTATTTCTAACAAACCCAGAACACTCCCTCTCTCACTTGCAGATCCTACTACAGTGTTATAGTTCTTTCTCTGGATATAAGGTCAATTTTGATAAAAGCGAAATCTTACCGTTGTCTGTCTTTGACCATCATACCATCAAGCACAAGTTTCCTTTTAGATGGTCGCCTATGGGCTTCACATATTTGGGCATAATGGTGGATGGTAATCTGAACATCCTCTATAAACTCAATCTGGCCAGTTTGTTGCAAAAGGTGGAGGTTGACCTTTGTAAATGGATGGACTTACCTCTCACTCTACTGGGTAGAATCAATGTAATTAAAATGAATGTCCTGCCCAGGTTTCTATATCTGTTTCAATCTCTCCCTATCCCTGTTCCCGCAGCATTTTTTTCCTCTCTCGACAAGCTGACCAGACGGTTTATCTGGCACTGCAAAACCCCTAGGGTTGGCCTGGATAAACTGACCCTTGATTACAGTCAAGGGGGCTTAAACCTCCCCAATTTTAGAATGTACTACTGGGCTGCACAGTCTAGGTTTCTGGCTCAGAGGTTTGACAATGGTCCCTCTCCCTCATGGTTGAACATTGAAAAGCTTGAGGTAAATGATGACACTGGGGCAGAATTGTTTTACAAATGGGACAGAAAATCTATAAAAACCATCACAGACAACCCTTTAATCATACATTCTGTCCTGGCATGGTGCAAACTGCATGAGCTGTTCGGACGAGGGGGATTCCTTTCCCCTAAAACCCCTTTATGGAACAATCGATTGATCCCTATGTTTTTCCAGAATAGTAACTTTCTGGAACATTGTTACGAGGAGGGAGTTCTTATGTCTTTTGATCAGCTGAAACAGAAATACCACTTGCCTAACAGGGACTTCTTTAGCTACCTACAACTACGAAACTTTATTAGGGTGACTCTCAAGGGACAATGGAACCTACCTAAGATGTCACCTTTTGAACAACTCTGCTACGCAGACCAACCACTGTTCAAGGCCATTTCCCGTGTTTACAATGCTCTTATGTCAGGACTAACACTGCCTGGGCTAGATAAACCCCGACTTAGATGGGGAAAAGATCTGGGTGTTGATCTTGATGAGGATCTATGGAGTGACCTATGCAGGGATGGTGTTACATCCACATTGAACTCCAGATACAGGCTGATCCAGTTTAATTTCCTCCATCAGCTCTATATCACCCCATCTAGACTGGACAAGTTCAACCCATATATCTCCTCCCTATGTTTTAGATGTGGCTCAGATGAAGGAACATTCCTCCATTCCACTTGGCAGTGTTGAAAACTACACGGTTTCTGGCAGGGGGTATGCTATACCATATCCTCAATTCACGGGGTTGCATTCCCTTTAGACCCAGAGGTCTGTCTACTGGGTAACTTTACTAACACCAATCTTAGGCAAAGCCGTACTATAAAGCTAACAGAAATATTGCTAGCGATTGCCAAGAAATATATTGCCTTGAAATGGAAATTGGATTCCTCCCTGCCAGTTGCAATGTGGCTATCGGAAGTTAATAGTTGTACCCTTTGGAGAAAAATCACTTACTGCTTGAGGAATAAGTTAAAGACATTTTACAGAATTTGGCAACCTTTATTTGACTATATGGAGAATCTCCCCACATCACATTGATTGAATCTATATATAATCCTCACAATGTTTCACACGTAATGTATAATATGTAGCCTACGACAGGTGATCCATTGTCTCATTGTTATTTTTTTTCTTATTGTATGTTTGTTTATATAATAATAATAATTATTATTATTATTTTGTTACGCTCGTCTGTTACTGTCACTTTGTCCTATCGTTGTCTAATATCTTTTCACTTTTGTTTTGAATGTTCTTAATATAAAAATACAAAAATATAATATTAAAACAACAAAAACATTATGTTCTCTCTTCCCCATTAGATGACTGTGTTGACTTCTCCTCTCAAAACCGTACTTTCAATTGGACTGGACAGAATAACTCAACCTCTGCAGCCACTGAATTCTGGGAGTAAGTTTACGGATTCAACATATCTTGATCTTCCAGTTGGCTACAAAATAAAAGACCATGTCAGTCTGTCTACATTCTCCACAAGTCTCTTTCTCTAGGCGTCGTGTGCTGGTCATCTGGGGGTAAAGGGGAGGTGGGCAGTGCCACGTGGGAGTTGCTGCTGTTTCTCACCCCCTCTCTGTCCCTCCTCTCTCTTTCTCACCCCCTCTCTGTGACACTCCTCTCTCTGTCCCTCCTCTCTCTGTCCCTCCTCTCTCTGTTTCTCACCCCCCTCTCTGTCTGTCCCTCCTCTCTCTGTTTCTCTGTCCCCCTCTCTCTGTCACCCATCTCTCTGTCCCTCCCCCTCTCTCTCCCCTCTCTGTTTCTCACCCATCTCTCTGTCTCACCCCCTCTCTGTCCCTCCTCTCTCTCTCTCTCTCCTCTCTCTGTTTCTAACCCATCTCTCTGTCCCTCCTCTCTCTCTCTGTCCCTCCCTCTCTGTCTCCTCTCTCTGTCTCGCCTCTCTCTTTCTCACCCATCTCTGTCTCACCCTCTCTCTGTCTGTCTCCCCCCTGTCTGTCCCTCCTCTCTGTGTTTCTAACCCATCTCTCTGTCTGTCCCTCCTCTCTGTCTCTCCTCTCTCTGTTTCTCACCCATCTCTCTGTCTCACCCCCCTCTGTCCCTCCTCCCTCTGTCTCTCCTCTCTGTCTCAACCCTTCTCTGTAACCTCTCTCTCTGTCTCTCCTCTCTCTGTTTCTCACCCATCTCCCTCTCACCTACTCTGTCCTCTACTCTCTCTGTTTCTCTGTTTCTCCTAGCTCTGTCTCTCTGTCCCCTCTCTGTCCCTCCTCCCTCTGTCTCTCTCCCTCTCTCTGTCTCAACCCTTCTCTGTCCCTCTCACCCCCTCTCTGTCTCTCCTCTCTCTGTTTCTCACCCATCTCCCTCTGTCACCTACTCTGTCCTTCTTCTCTCTCTGTCCCTCCTGTCTCCTCTGTTTCTCCTAGCTCTGTTTTCTTCTTTCTCTGTCTCTCTCTGTTTTTCTCTCTCTGTCTCTCCTCCTCTCTCTGTCTCACCCTCTCTCTGTCCCTCCTCTCTCTGTTTCTCCTCTCTCTTTCTCCCCCCTCTCTGTTTCTCTCTCCCTCTCTGTTTCTTCCTCTCTGTCTCTCTGTTTCCCCTCTCTGTTCTCTCTGTTTCTCTCTCTGTTTCTCCCCTCTCTGTCCCTCCTCTCTCTGTTTCTCCTCTCTCTGTTTTTCTCTGTTTCCCCTCTCTGTCTCACCCTCTCTCTGTCCCTCCCTCTCTGTTTCTCCTCTCTCTGTTTCACCCCTGTCTGTTTTTCTCTCTCCCCTCTCTGTCCCTCTGTTTCTCTCTCTGTTTCTCCCCCTCTCTGTTTCCCTCTCTCTGTTTTTCTCTCCCCTCTCTGTCCCTCCTCTCTCTGATTATTCTCTCTGTTTCTCCTCTCTGTTTTTCCTCTCTCTGTTTCTCCTCTCTCTGTTTCTCCTCTCTCTGTCCCTCTCTCTCTGTTTCTCCTCTCTCTGTCTCTCTCTCCTCTCTGTCTGTTTCCTCTCTCTGTCTCTCTCCCCCTCTCTGTCCCTCCTTTCTCTCTGTTTCTCCTCTCCCCTCTCTGTCCCTCCGCTCTCTGTTTCTCCTCTCTCTGTCTCTCTCACCTATCTGTTTTCTTCTCACTCTGTTTCTCCCCCTGTCCCTCCTCTCTCTGTTTCTCTCCTATCTCTGTGTCTCTCCCCCTCTCTGTTTCTCTCCCCCTCTGTGTCTCTCCCCTCTCTGTTTCTGTTTCTCCCCCTCTGTGTCTCTCCCTCTCTGTTCTCTCTCTGTTTCTTCTCCTCTGTTTTCCCCCTCTCTCCCTCTCTGTTTCTCCCCTCTCTATCCCTCTCTCTCTGTTTCTCTCCCCTCTGTTTCTCCTCTCTCTGTTTCTCCCCCTCTCTCTGTTTCCCCCTCTCTGTTTCTCCCCTCTCTGTCTCCCCTCTGTCTCTCTTTCTGTTTCTCTCTCTCTGTTTCTCCTCTCGCTGTCTCTCCTCTCTGTTTCTCCCCTCTCTGTTTCTCCTCTCTGTTTCTCTCCCCTCTCTGTTTCTCTCCCCTCTCTGCTTCTCTCCCCTCTCTGCTTCTCTCCTATCTCTGTCTCTCCCCTCTGTGTCTCTCCCTCTATCCATCTAGGCGTCGTGTGCTGGCCATCTCGGGGGTATAGAGGAGGTGGGCAGTGTCAGGTGGGAGGTGCTGCTCTGTCTCATCGTCATGTGGGTCATCTGCTACTTCTGCATCTGGAAAGGGGTCAAGTCAACAGGCAAGGTGTGTGTTTTTGTGCACAGCACATATGCACACACACAGCATATGCTCTGTTTAGCATTGAAAGAGTACAATCTCTTATCCTTTTTCTCTCATGGCTTTCTGTCTTTGTGATTTTACACCCTCTCCCTGTCTCCATCCATACACACGCTCTCTCTCTAGGTTGTATATTTCACTGCTACCTTCCCCTACGTGATGCTGCTGGTACTACTGATCAGAGGCCTGACTCTGCCAGGGGCCCTGCAGGGGGTCCTGTTCTACCTCTACCCTGAACCAGACCGGCTCTCTGACCCCCAGGTGTGGATGGAGGCTGGCTCCCAGATCTTCTTCTCCTACAGTGTGGGAGTGGGCTCCTTAACCGTGCTGGGCTCCTACAATACCTACAACAACAACTGCTACAAGTGAGTCCTTATACTCATCAGCACACTGTGTGTGGTGACTGTGTGATGACTGTGTGTGGTGACACTGTGTGTGTTGACACTGTGTGTGTTGACACTGTGTGTGTTGACACTGTGTGTGTGTTGACCGAATGTTGTGTCTGTGTATGTTTCAGAGACTGCCTGTGGCTGTGCTTGCTGAACAGCGTCACCAGCGTGGTTGCTGGGTTCGCAGTCTTCTCAGTCCTGGGGTTCATGGCTCATGAACAGGGCGTCCCCATTGAGGAGGTGGCGGAGTCAGGTACTGCACAAATTAGTTTTTATTGTTATTTTCAGGACAGTTGGACACTTGGATGAAATGAAGTGAAACAAATACATTGTATTTTAAACTGGGTTCTCTCAGGTCCTGGGCTGGCGTTCATAGCGTACCCCCAGGCAGTAGCCATGATGCCCCTGCCTCAGATGTGGGCTGCTTGTTTCTTCATCATGATCATTCTACTGGGTCTGGATACACAGGTTAGCTATTATCTACACAGTCCACACACAATAGTTCACACATTCATCTCTAAAGTTTAAAGGTGTTCTGTATTCCTCCCCCATCCAGTTTGTTGCCATGGAGGTGGTGATGACGTCAGTATCAGACCTGTTTCCCACGGTGCTGCGGAGGACTGGGCGCAGGGAGCTCTTCCTCCTCTTCTTCTGTCTCACCTGCTTCTTCTTCCAACTCATCATGGTCACGGAGGTCAGAGAGAAAGAGAGGGTAGAGAGAGGGTAGAGAGAGAGAGAGCAGAGAGAGAGAGAAGAGAGAGAGAAATGCCAGGAATGGTGTTCCAGATCTCTGTGATCTACTTAAAGAGAGTGTTTGTCCTAGTCACACCTCTCTCCTCCTGTCCCCAGGGTGGTATGTATGTGTTCCAGAGCTCTGTGATCTACTTAAAGATAGTGTTTGTGGAGAGCACGTGATGCCGCGGAGCTGAGCAGACGTTGACAAACCGAGCTCTTCAAAGTTATTCTATTTTTACCTAAATACCAACGTTGAAACAATATTCTAACATCGGCTGATAAATTTTCAAGTACTTACCTTCCCAAAGAGCCATGGACCTCCGACCGAGAGGCAAGAAGGACGACCAAAACGTTGTTGATTCCCAAGATAACGATAATGCTACAGCTAGCAAGATTAGCAGTAGCCCTCATAACTCAGACGACAGTTCCAGACTGTTGCTCTCAGCAGCCTCTTGCGAGCCTGCCGACATGCTGGCTACTCTCCTCCGGGAAATTCAGGATGGTAACAGAGGTCTTTCTCTGAAAATTGATAAGAAATCGGCTGAACTCCATTCTTCCATTGACGACCTGAAATCCTCCATGAATGAATCTCCTTTTGAGAACGACTGAGGCAGAGTTGCGCATTAGCACAGTTGAAGATACCATCGCTAGACATGACCAGGTCTTGAAACAACTGCAAAAGGACAATGCCTACCTCAAAAACAAGGTAGATCAGATGGAGAACCAGAGTAGACGTAGTAATATCCGTGTGGTGGGATTGAAAGAGGACAGCAAGGGCCGTGACCCGGTCCGTTTCTTCACTCAATGGATCCCAGGTGTCCTAGGCATAATCCACTTCACCAAGCCGCTGGAAATTGAACTCGCCCACAGAACATCAGCGTCGAAACCCCGGCCAGATGAGCCCCCACTAGCCGTCCTGATCAGGTTCTTCTGTTTCCAAGACAGAGAGAAGATACTGCAACTCGCAAGAGCCAAAGGGGACATCACCATCGATGGAAAGAGGGTCAGCCTTTTCCCAGATATAAGCGCGGACCTCGCCAGACGTCGCAAGCAGTTCAGACCTGCCGCCGAAGCACTGAAGGAGAAGAACATCACCGGCTACCTCATCCACCCTGCACGGATGAAAGTTCAGTACAAAGGCCGAAGCCATCTCTTCAACACACCGGGAGAAGTGCACACTTTTCTCAAAGAACTGAACAACGTCTGAGCCAGGACGGTCTCTCTGGGGGATAAAATGCAGTTCGTTTGTTTTCTCTTTTCCGGATTGAACTGCTGGTATCTCCCGGTCACTATAATTGATTTGTACATTTTCAACTAACCGTATCTTTCCGGGGTGAGTTCTATTACATTTACAGGAGAGTATATTTTGGTTTAGTCCATATCTACTGGGCGAAAAAATAAATGGGCTTAGGCCCACTGCTTTCCCCCTCATTTATGTTAATCTTTCGAAAAGAGGCTCAAACATCCCTTACCGTGGGCAGTAAATATTCAGCCATAAATATCTATTCACAACGTTTGTTTTCAATTTAGATATCTCGCAGGTTTTAGTTTACGCCAATGTTAGATGTCGAGTATCTCCCCAGATTGCTTAGTGACCATTCTCCTCTGGTATTATCAATCTCCATTCCTACCAAGGTAAATGGAGCATATAGATGGAGACTCAATTCTACACTCCTAAAGCAACCTGAATTTTGTGCATTCATCAAAGAGCAGATCAATATTTTTACTTTGACAAACAAACCCTCTGCTCCTGACAGCTTCATTCTTTGGGACACATTGAAGGCCTATCTGAGGGGACAGATTATTTCCTATACTAAAGGGCTGAAGAGAAAACACGGTGCGGAACTGAGTGCCCTTGAATCTGAAATCTCAGAGCTCGAGAGAACCTACCAAAGAGGCCCAACTAAAGATCTATACAGGCTTTTGGTAAATAAAAACTGAAATATAATATTCTGAACACATATCAAGCTGAGAGGGCCATCACTAAATCAAAACAGCGTTATTACGAGCTTGAGAGAAAGCTCACAAAGTATTGGCATGGCAACTGAAAGCAGAGGAAAGTAAGAGGACAATTAATGCCATAGAAACTCTTACTAATGAGATATCTTTCGACCCTACTGAAATTAATAATACTTTTAAGAAATACTATGAAGACCTCTACACTTCCCAATCAGGCGATGATCTATCAGAGATCGACTCCTTTCTCTCCTCTCTCAACCTCCCATGCCTGTCAGGGGAAGACAGCGAGCGCCTGAGTGAACACTTGTCAGTTCCTGAATTGTTGGAGGCCATTAAATCCTTACCTTCTAATAAATCTCCTGGGGAGGATGGCTTCCCTCCAGAGTTCTATAAAGAATTTAGGGAGCTGTTGGTCCCCTACCTTATGGAGGTACTTAAAAAGCCAGAGAAGACAACTGCTTTCCAGAGTCCTTCTCTCAAGCAGTGATTACTGTAATCCACAAGAAAGGGAAAAACCCGCTAAAGTGCACCTCCTATAGACCAATCTCTCTCCTTAACACAGATTGTAAACTGGTCACCAAGATGCTATCTAAGAGACTGGAGTCATGTCTTCCCCTGTTGGTCAACCCAGATCAGACTGGCTTCATAATTAATAGATTGTCCTCCAATAATCTCAGAAGGTTCTTTGATATAATTCACCTTGCTAACAAAAACAAAATACCTAGTGTCGCAGTCTCCCTCTACGCTGAAAAGGCCTTTGATAGGGTTGAATGGCCATACCGCTTTCGCGTCTTGGAAAAGTTCGGTTTAGGTACCGTGTTTGTAAAGTTGATAAAATCACTCTACAAATCTCCTAAAGCTAGGATTGCTACCAATGGGATTACTTCCTCCTCTTTCCCTCTTTATAGGGAGAACAGACAAGGTTGCCCAATTAGCCCCCACCTCTTTGCCCTCGCCATCGAACCGTTGGCTGAGGCTATTAGAACGTGCCCTGACATACATGGCTTTGAGGTGGGCCCCCATACCCATAAATTATCACTCTTTGCGGACGACCTTATCTTATTTCTAACAAACCCAGAACACTCCCTCTCTCACTTGCAGATCCTACTACAGTGTTATAGTTCTTTCTCTGGATATAAGGTCAATTTTGATAAAAGCGAAATCTTACCGTTGTCTGTCTTTGACCATCATACCATCAAGCACAAGTTTCCTTTTAGATGGTCGCCTATGGGCTTCACATATTTGGGCATAATGGTGGATGGTAATCTGAACATCCTCTATAAACTCAATCTGGCCAGTTTGTTGCAAAAGGTGGAGGTTGACCTTTGTAAATGGATGGACTTACCTCTCACTCTACTGGGTAGAATCAATGTAATTAAAATGAATGTCCTGCCCAGGTTTCTATATCTGTTTCAATCTCTCCCTATCCCTGTTCCCGCAGCATTTTTTCCTCTCTCAACAAGCTGACCAGACGGTTTATCTGGCACTGCAAAACCCCTAGGGTTGGCCTGGATAAACTGACCCTTGATTACAGTCAAGGGGGCTTAAACCTCCCCAATTTTAGAATGTACTACTGGGCTGCACAGTCTAGGTTTCTGGCTCAGAGGTTTGACAATGGTCCCTGTCCCTCATGGTTGAACATTGAAAAGCTTGAGGTAAATGATGACACTGGAGCAGAATTGTTTTACAAATGGGACAGAAAATCTATAAAAACCATCACAGACAACCCTTTAATCATACATTCTGTCCTGGCATGGTGCAAACTGCATGAGCTGTTCGGACGAGGGGGATTCCTTTCCCTAAAACCCCTTTATGGAACAATCGATTGATCCCTATGTTTTTCCAGAATAGTAACTTTCTGGAACATTGTTACGAGGAGGGAGTTCTTATGTCTTTTGATCAGCTGAAACAGAAATACCACTTGCCTAACAGGGACTTCTTTAGCTACCTACAACTACGAAACTTTATTAGGGTGACTCTCAAGGGACAATGGAACCTACCTAAGATGTCACCTTTTGAACAACTCTGCTACGCAGACCAACCACTGTTCAAGGCCATTTCCCGTGTTTACAATGCTCTTATGTCAGGACTAACACTGCCTGGGCTAGATAAACCCCGACTTAGATGGGGAAAAGATCTGGGTGTTGATCTTGATGAGGATCTATGGCGTGACCTATGCAGGGATGGTGTTACATCCACATTGAACTCCAGATACAGACTGATCCAGTTTAATTTCCTCCATCAGCTCTATATCACCCCATCTAGACTGCACAAGTTCAACCCATATATCTCCTCCCTATGTTTTAGATGTGGCTCAGATGAAGGAACATTCCTCCATTCCACTTGGCAGTGTTCAAAACTACACGGTTTCTGGCAGGGGGTATGCTATACCATATCCTCAATTCACGGGGTTGCATTCCCTTTAGACCCAGAGGTCTGTCTACTGGGTAACTTTACTAACACCAATCTTAGGCAAAGCCGTACTATAAAGCTAACAGAAATATTGCTAGCGATTGCCAAGAAATGTATTGCCTTGAAATGGAACTTGGATTCCTCCCTGCCAGTTGCAATGTGGCTATCGGAAGTTAATAGTTGTACCCTTTGGAGAAAAATCACTTACTGCTTGAGGAATAAGTTAAAGACATTTTACAGAATTTGGCAACCTTTTATTGACTATATGGAGAATCTCCCCCCACATCACATTGATTGAATCTATATATAATCTTCACAATGTTTCACACGTAATGTATAATATGTAGCCTACGGCAGGTGATCCATTGTCTCATTTTATTTTTCTTTTCTTATTGTATGTTTGTTTATATAATTATGATTATTATTTATTTTTGTTACGCTCGTCTGTTACTGTCACTTTGTCCTATCGTTGTCTAATATCTTTTCACTTGTTTTGAATGTTCTTAATTGAAAAATGCAAAAATAAAATATTCAAAAAAATAAAATAAATAAATAAAAAGAGTGTTTGTCCTAGTCACACCTCTCTCCTCTTGTCCCCAGGGTGGGATGTATATGTTCCAGATCTCTGTGATCTACTTAAAGAGAGTGTTTGTCCTAGTCACACCTCTCTCCTCCTGTCCCCAGGGTGGGATGTATGTGTTCCAGATCTCTGTGATCTACTTAAAGAGAGTGTTTGTCCTAGTCACACCTCTCTCCTCCTGTCCCCAGGGTGGGATGTATGTGTTCCAGATCTCTGTGATCTACTTAAAGAGAGTGTTTGTCCTAGTCACACCTCTCTCCTCCTGTCCCCAGGGTGGGATGTATGTGTTCCAGATCTCTGTGATCTACTTAAAGAGAGTGTTTGTCCTAGTCACACCTCTCTCCTCCTGTCACCAGGGTGGGATGTATGTGTTCCAGATCTCTGTGATCTACTTAAAGAGAGTGTTTGTCCTAGTCACACCTCTCTCCTCCTGTCCCCAGGGTGGGATGTATGTGTTCCAGCTGTTTGACTACTATGCCTGTAATGGAACCTGTTTGCTCTTCCTCTCTGTGTTCGAGTCCCTGGCCATGGGATGGATATTTGGTGAGGCTGATGTGAACTAACCTGGAATACATTTCTGTCAATGATTTCTGTTGAATAAAAAATATCATTTATAAAATATATTTAAAAGATAAACACTGTAGTGCCATAGAATCCTATAGAATGGTAAACCAGTATCATTCCACTATCAATCTTATTGAGATGATAAACCTGGTATCAATACAACAATGTCGATAATGTCATTAACGTGCACCCAATCTTGCCCACCAGGTGCAGAGCGTATGTATGGCGTAATAGAGGACATGACAGGGATGAGGCCTAACCCCGTCTTCAAGCTCTGCTGGCTCTACCTGACCCCTCTGGTTTCTCTGGTGAGTTTCAGGCTTTGATAGACAGTAACGGCAAGCAAGACTCACATTGTGCAATCCTCTAAGGTACCAGGAGATGGCACTATCACAATGCAATATTTTACAAATTCATGTTTTGCCAAATGGTACCTGTTGCATTTGGACGTTCACTTGCTTTACACAAGCAACTATGTTCACGTCAACAAGGACTGATCTGGAGTTATTCTAGAAGTTAAAAGCATTAATGTTGAAGAAATCCTCATTCCCTCGTCTCTCCCAGGTGTCGTTCATCTGCTCTCTGGTGGAGTACCAGCCCCTGACCTTCAACCGCTGGTATGTGTACCCAGGATGGGTGTATGTTCTGGGCTGGCTGTTGGCCCTCTCCTCCATCGTCCTGGTCCCCGGGTGGGCCCTGCTGCAGATCTGCACCGGGACAGGCAGCCTTAGAGAGGTGAGAGTGGGACTGTCCTGTGACAGGCAGTCTTAGAGAGGTGAGAGTAGGACTGTCCTGTGACAGGCAGCCTTAGAGAGGTGAGAGTGGGACTGTCCTGTGACAGGCAGCCTTAGAGAGGTGAGAGTGGGACTTCCCTGTGACAGGCAGCCTTAGAGAGGTGAGAGTGGGACTGCCCTGTGACAGGCAGCCTTAGACAGGTGAGAGTGTGTTTGTCCTAGTCACACCCCCGGTACTTCCGGCGCCGACAGAGATGGCCGCCTCGCTTCGCGTTCCTAGGAAACTATGCAGTTTTTTGTTTTTTTACGTGTTATTTCTTACACTAGTACCCCAGGTCATCTTAGGTTTCATTACATACAGCCGAGAAGAACTACTGAATATAAGATCAGCGTCAACTCACCATCAGTACGACCAAGAATATGTTTTTCGCGATGCGGATCCTGTGTTCTGCCTTACAACCAGTGTAACGGAGTGGATCACATGCAGCGACCAAAAAAAAAAACGACTCAGAAAAAGAGGGAAACGAAGCGGTCTTCTGGTCAGACTCCGGAGACGGGCACATCGTGCACCACTCCCTAGCATTCTTCTTACCAATGTCCAGTCTCTTGACAACAAGGTTGATGAAATCCGAGCAAGAGTAGCATTCCAGAGGGACATCAGAGACTGTAACGTTCTCTGCTTCACGGAAACATGGCTAACTGGAGAGACGCAATCCGAAGCGGTGCAGCCAGCGGGTTTCTCCACGCATCGCGCAGACAGAAACAAACATCTTTCTGGTAAGAAGAGGGGCGGGGGCGTATGCCTTATGGCCAACGTGACATGGTGTGATGAAAGAAACATACAGGAACTCAAATCCTTCTGTTCACCTGATTTAGAATTCCTCACAATCAAATGTAGACCGCATTATCTACCAAGAGAATTCTCTTCGATTATAATCACAGCCGTATATATCCCCCCCAAGCAGACACATCGATGGCTCTGAACGAACTTTATTTAACTCTCTGCAAACTGGAAACGATTTATCCGGAGGCTGCATTCATTGTAGCTGGGGATTTTAACAAGGCTAATCTGAAAACAAGACTCCCTAAATTTTATCAGCATATCGATTGCGCAACCAGGGGTGGAAAGACCCTGGATCATTGTTACTCTAACTTCCGCGACGCATATAAGGCCCTGCCCCGCCCCCCTTTCGGAAAAGCTGACCACGACTCCATTTTGTTGATCCCTGCCTACAGACAGAAACTAAAACAAGAAGCTCCCACGCTTAGGTCTGTCCAACGCTGGTCCGACCAAGCTGACTCCACACTCCAAGACTGCTTCCATCACGTGGACTGGGAGATGTTTCGTATTGCGTCAGACAACAACATTGACGAATACGCTGATTCGGTGTGCGAGTTCATTAGAACGTGCGTTGAAGATGTCGTTCCCATAGCAACGATTAAAACATTCCCTAACCAGAAACCGTGGATTGATGGCAGCATTCGTGTGAAACTGAAGGCACGAACCACTGCTTTTAATCAGGGCAAGGTGTCTGGTAACATGACTGAATACAAACAGTGCAGCTATTCCCTCCGCAAGGCTATCAAACAAGCTAAGAGCCAGTACAGAGACAAAGTAGAATCTCAATTCAACGGCTCAGACACAAGAGGCATGTGGCAGGGTCTACAGTCAATCACGGACTACAGGAAGAAACCCAGCCCAGTCACGGACCAGGATGTCTTGCTCCCAGGCAGACTAAATAACTGTTTTGCCCGCTTTGAGGACAATACAGTGCCACTGACACGGCCTGCAACGGAAACATGCGGTCTCTCCTTCACTGCAGCCGAAGTGAGTAAGACATTTAAACGTGTTAACCCTCGCAAGGCTGCAGGCCCAGACGGCATCCCCAGCCGCGCCTCAGAGCATGCGCAGACCAGCTGGCCGGTGTGTTTACGGACATATTCAATCAATCCCTATACCAGTCTGCTGTTCCCACATGCTTCAAGAGGGCCACCATTGTTCCTGTTCCCAAAAAAGCTAAGGTAACTGAGCTAAACGACTACCGCCCGTAGCACTCACATCCGTCATCATGAAGTGCTTTGAGAGACTAGTCAAGGACCATATCACCTCCACCCTACCTGACACCCTTGACCCACTCCAATTTGCTTACCGCCCAAATAGGTCCACAGACGATGCAATCTCAACCACACTGCACACTGCCCTAACCCATCTGGACAAGAGGAATACCTATGTGAGAATGCTGTTCATCGACTACAGCTCGGCATTCAACATCATAGTACCCTCCAAGCTCGTCATCAAGCTCGAGACCCTGGGTCTCGACCCCGCCCTGTGCAACTGGGTACTGGACTTCCTGACGGGCCGCCCCCAGGTGGTGAGGGTAGGCAACAACATCTCCTCCCCGCTGATCCTCAACACTGGGGCCCCACAAGGGTGCGTTCTGAGCCCTCTCCTGTACTCCCTGTTCACCCACGACTGCGTGGCCATGCACGCTCCAACTCAATCATCAAGTTTGCGGACGACACAACAGTGGTAGGCTTGATTACCAACAACGACGAGACGGCCTACAGGGAGGAGGTGAGGGCCTCGGAGTGTGGTGTCAGGAAAATAACCTCACACTCAACGTCAACAAAACTAAGGAGATGATTGTGGACTTCAGGAAACAGCAGAGGGAACACCCCCATCCACATCGATGGAACAGTAGTGGAGAGGGTAGCAAGTTTTAAGTTCCTCGGCATACACATCACAGACAAACTGAATTGGTCCACTCACACAGACAGCATCGTGAGGAAGGCGCAGCAGCGCCTCTTCAACCTCAGGAGGCTGAAGAAATTCGGCTTGTCACCAAAAGCACTCACAAACTTCTACAGATGCACAATCGAGAGCATCCTGGCGGGCTGTATCACCGCCTGGTATGGCAACTGCACCGCCCTCAACCGTAAGGCTCTCCAGAGGGTAGTGAGGTCTGCACAACGCATCACCGGGGGCAAACTACCTGCCCTCCAGGACATCTACACCACCCGATGCTACAGGAAGGCCATAAAGATCATCAAGGACATCAACCACCCGAGCCACTGCCTGTTCACCCCGCTGTCATCCAGAAGGCGAGGTCAGTACAGGTGCATCAAAGCTGGGACCGAGAGACTGAAAAAGAGCTTCTATCTCAAGGCCATCAGACTGTTAAACAGCCACCACTAACATTGAGTGGCTACTGCCAACACACTGTCAATGACACTGACTCTACTCCAGCCACTTTAATCATGGGAATTGATGGGAAATGATGTAAATATATCACTAGCCACTTTAAACAATGCTACCTTATATAATGTTACTTACCCTACATTGTTCATCTCATACGCATACGTTGATACTGTACTCTATATCATCGACTGCATCCTTATGTAATACATGTATCACTAGCCACTTTAACTATGCCACTTGGTTTACATACTTATCTCATATGTATATACTGTACTCGATATCATCTACTGTATCTTGCCTATGCTGCTCTGTACCATCACTCATTCATATATCCTTATGTACATATTCTTTATCCCCTTACACTGTGTATAAGACAGTAGTTTTTTTGGAATTGTTAGTTAGATTACTTGCTCGTTATTACTGCATTGTCGGAACTAGAAGCACAAGCATTTCGCTACACTCGCATTAACATCTGCTAACCATGTGTATGTGACAAATAAAATTTGATTTGATTTGATTTGAGTGGGACTGCCCTGTGACAGGCAGCCTTAGAGAGGTGAGAGTGGGACTGCCCTGTGACTGGAGTTTAAACTCAGGTTTCCTTTGTGGATTGGTCATAGAATAATTATGTTTAGAGGGTCAAATTGGAGGACATATAGATCTTAAATGATTTTTGTAAAGTGAGTGGGTAGGTATTATTAATTCACTATAAATTATTGAAGAAACCAACAACCACTAAAGTTGACATGTTGATGTGCTGACTTTCCCCTCAACTCCCCAGCATTTCCTCCACTTGTGTCGACCAGACAATGACCTCCCGTTGACCCGGAAGAGAAAGGCTGTCCTCTGGAGCAGAGATGGAGGTACACTCATGACTGCAGCAGGGGAAAGCACAGACAACTGACACACACCCAGAAAAGCTTCTGTGTCAAAGCTCTTCGTATACTGAACGTTTATTTTAACACCTAGCTGAACTCTTGTATCTTTACCAACACATTGAGAGAAACCCATTGATAATGAACAATGGTGCATGTTTCAATACAGTGTCATCATGTTCCATATTTGAAGTGTTGCCACCTTACATTTGAAAGGACATAGCTCAAGCAACCTAGAGACACTGTAGGTTGACATTGTACAACACAAAGTTCTTTCAACTGTCCCCACTCAGGGCTTAACATGGGTTACTGGCAGCTCATGACTTTCCTTTCTGAAGTCACTCAATCCAGTTTCCATGGTAGCAGTTGTAGTCACATATAAAATGTCATCTAGATTGTCAGTTTCTTATTATGAAAGACCACCTTTGGCTAATATACAGCAACTCTGACTAATGGCATTTTTGTTTTGTAAATTAGTGCTTTACCTCAACGTTAACCTTCACTTGCATTTTTATAATCCTTACTAGACATCAGAAACAGGATGTTTTTCTAGAAACACCAATTAAAGTAGATTAAAAAATGAAGCGTGTTTTGTCTTTGTCACATAGAAATGTGTGTATTGGCACTCCCTTAGATGAGACTCAAGAAGCAAACACACACACACTTTTTCTACTACACAGTATACAGTATTTAGTCTAAAATCACAATACTTTGTCAATACTGAAGCCGAAAGGAAAGATAAAGGGAAGATGAGAGAAAGAGAGGCAACTCCTTATGCTAACACATACTGTAAAGAAAGGGTAACTTATTGAAAGGGGACTTGACTTGCTGTAAGAGGATGAGTCTAATGGTGCCATCAAATACATCCCTAAAATCATTCAGTTGTTTTGACTTGGCTCACTGTGACATTTACCACCTGTAACCTCCTCCTCCACCCATCCGTCACCTCTTCCTCCTCCACCTGTCACCTCCTCTACCCATCCGTCACCTCTTCCACCTCCTCTACCCATCCGTCACCTCCTCTACCCATCCGTCACCTCCTCTACCCATCCGTCACCTCTTCCACCTCCTCTACCCATCCGTCACCTCTTCCACCTCCTCTACCCATCCGTCACCTCTTCCACCTCCTCTACCCCATCCGTCACCTCTTCCACCTCCTCTACCCATCCGTCACCTCTTCCACCTCCTCTACCCATCCGTCACCTCTTCCACCTCCTCTACCCATCCGTCACCTCTTCCACCTCCTCTACCCATCCGTCACCTCTTCCACCTCCTCTACCCATCCGTCACCTCTTCCACCTCCTCTACCCATCCGTCACCTCTTCCACCTCCTCTACCCATCCATCACCTCTTCCACCTCCTCTACCCATCAGTCACCTCTTCCACCTCCTCTACCCATCCGTCACCTTCTTCCACCTCCTCTACCCATCATCCGTCACCTCTTCCACCTCTTCTACCCATTCGTCACCTCCTCTACCCATTCGTCACCTCCACCCTCTACCCATCCGTCACCTCCTCTACCCATCCGTCACCTCCTCTACCCACCAGTCAACTCTTCCACCAGTCAACTCTTCCACCAGTCAACTCTTCCACCAGTCAACTCTTCCACCAGTCAACTCTTCCACCAGTCAACACCTCCACCAGTCACCTCCAAAACCTCTTCCACCAGCTCCACCAGTCACCTCTTCCACCTCCTCCACCAGTCACCTCTTCCACCTCCTCCACCAGTCACCTCTTCCACCTCCTCCACCAGTCACCTCTTCCACCAGTCACCTCTTCCTCCTCCACCAGTCACCTCTTCCACCAGTCACCTCTTCCTCCTCCACCAGTCACCTCTTCCACCAGTCACCTCTTCCTCCTCCACCAGTCACCTCTTCCACCAGTCACCTCTTCCTCCTCCACCAGTCACCTCTTCCTCCTCCACCAGTCACCTCTTCCTCCTCCACCAGTCACCTCTTCCACCAGTCACCTCTTCCTCCTCCACCAGTCACCTCCTCCTCCACCAGTCACCTCTTCCTCCACCAGTCACCTCTTCCTCCACTAGTCACCTCACCTCTTCCTCCTCCACCAGTCACCTCCTCTCCTCCACCTCCTCCTCCACCAGTCACCTCTTCCTCCTCCTCCACCAGTCACCTCTTCCTCCTCCTCCACCAGTCACCTCTTCTTCCTCCTCCACCAGTCACCTCTTCTTCCTCCTCCACCAGTCACCTCTTCTTCCTCCTCCACCAGTCACCTCTTCCTCCTCCTCCACCAGTCACCTCTTCCACCTCCTCCACCAGTCACCTCTTCCACCTCCTCCACCAGTCACCTCTTCCACCTCCTCCACCAGTCACCTCTTCCTCCTCCACCAGTCACCTCTTCCTCCTCCACCAGTCACCTCTTCCTCCTCCACCAGTCACCTCTTCTTCCTCCTCCACCAGTCACCTCTTCCTCCTCCACCAGTCACCTCTTCCTCCTCCACCAGTCACCTCTTCCTCCTCCACCAGTCACCTCCTCCTCCTCCACCAGTCACCTCTTCCTCCTGTCACCAGTCACCTCTTCCTCCTGTCACCAGTCACCTCTTCCTCCTGTCACCAGTCACCTCTTCCTCCTGTCACCTGTCACCTCTTCCTCCAGTCACCTCTTCCTCCAGTCACCTCTTCCTCCAGTCACCTCTTCCTCCTGTCACCTGTCACCTCTTCCTCCTGTCACCTCTTCCTCCTGTCACCTGTCACCTCTTCCTCCTGTCACCTCTTCCTCCTGTCACCAGTCACCTCTTCCTCCAGTCACCTCTTCCTCCTGTCACCTGTCACCTCTTCCTCCTGTCACCTCTTCCTCCTGTCACCAGTCACCTCTTCCTCCTGTCACCTCTTCCTCCTGTCACCAGTCACCTCTTCCTCCAGTCACCTCTTCCTCCTGTCACCAGTCACCTCTTCCTCCTGTCACCAGTCACCTCTTCCACCTCTTTCACCTGTCACCTCTTCCTCCTTTCACCTGTCACCTCTTCCTCCTCTTTCACCTGTCACCTCTTCCTCCTCTTTCACCTGTCACCTCTTCCTCCTCTTTCACCTGTCACCTCTTCCTCCTCTTTCACCTGTCACCTCTTCCTCCTCTTTCACCTGTCACCTCTTCCTCCTCTTTCACCTGTCACCTCTTCCTCCTCTTTCACCTGTCACCTCTTCCTCCTCTTTCACCTCTTCCTCCTGTCACCTGTCACCTCTTCCTCCTGTCACCTGTCATCTCTTCCTCCTCCACCTGCTCTACCCATCCGTTGTCACCTCTTCTTCCTCCACCTGTCACAACATTTATTTCTCTCCTTTTAGTTCTGCTGTCCTATGATTGGCAACCTCCCACACTCTTGTTCCAGTTTCAAGCTCTCCTCCTCCGTTTCCCTCCTCACACCAGGGATTGGGGTCAGTTTCATGTTTTTCAATTAGGAACATTTGAAATTTGGATTAATTTCTCAATTGGCTGTAACTGAAATGGAATTGACCCCAAGCCTGCCTCCCACCTCTCTCACCTATTTGAACACCATGTTCTTGATGATGAAGGTGGGGGTGAGGTCGGGGCCTCCGGGGCTGGGGACCAGGAAGTCGTAACCCTGGAGAGGGACCTGCTCGGGCTTGACCTGGCCCTGAAGACCCTCCTTCCCCTGGGCTCACTCATGCTGCTACCCTGGTCCTCCCCATCTGCATGGAGCCAGTCTGTACAGCTGTTGTTGTCTGGAGGAGAGGAAGAAGGGGAGAGAGAGACAAGCAGGTTAAGGGAAGAGTTTAGTGTAAAGACTTGAAGAATTACAGACAGATTGAAAGGGAATACAGGGGGGATGGGAGCTGTCCTCACAAGAAATGTGACACGTGATTCCTGCTATACAGTTTCCCACTGGTACCTGTGAAGTCCTACTCACACATCATCAAGGACAGTAATCTAGTAGCCCTCGTGAAGGAATTCATGAAATTATATCAGCAATATTACTGAGTAGAGGGCCAGTGTGCATGAATACAACACCTCTGACTGATTGGTTGCCTCATCACATAATTGTGATATTGTCATCAGTAACCCATCCTATTAGAAGCTGTGACTTGCACTGCCTAGCCTGTGTGTGTCATGACTCATGAGCGAGTCTGGCAGTGTGAGAGTTAACAGGAAACACAATGAGTGAGTAAGAGCAAGTGGGCAGGAGGGTGACACGTTTTGGGGCGAGTGTCCGGAACGTTCTCCCTCACCGGAATATCCAGAATATTTTTCAGAGCCGCTGCTAGAGCCTCTTCCGATGGACTCTGTCTGCAGTACTCCTTGAGGCCAGGAGGGTGACAGGGTTGCTCCTGTCCTTGGTATTCTTCCTGGATGCGCGTGGCTCTCGCCCACTTCGACAACCCTGTTCCGGAGGCATACTGAGCACTGATGGACAACCAAATACACATCATCTAGTAACATTTCACTGGAATGTTTTGAAATGCATAGGCCTATGGTACTTCAAAAAGCTCATGTCATATGAGACTCTTCGGCTCCAAGTAAAAGGAAAAATGACCTCGTGAGGAGTTTTTCTGTGGTTTGAAATAAAATAATTATGTATGCTGCTGGATACATAACCAGCAGCCTGAGCTCCACCTCTCTGACATCTGGGGTGGCAGGTAGCCTAGTGGTTAGTGTTGGACTCATAACAGAAATGTTGCAAGATTATATCCCCGAGCTGACAAGGTAAAAATCTGTTGTTCTGCCCCTGAACAAGACAGTTAACCCACTGTTCCTTGGCTGTCATTGAAAATAATAGCTCGAGTCTGACCCGATCGACCCCATCCTTTCTGTTCTGACTGACACACACACACACACACACACACACACACACACACACACACACCTCATGGAGAAAATATTTAAGTCAGTATTTGGACAGACTTGAAAGCAGAATGATTGGTTAAAAATGTATGTAATAAACAAAAGTTGACAAAATTACATCTATTTGCGCTTCAAGCTTTTTTAGCAGGCACAAAGTAGTGTTTTCAGGGGCCAATATAGATGCACAACTGACACTTTCTTGTACATGATGGTACCCAATGGCAGGTTTCATGATGTTCCAACTAAGCTTTTGTTTATGGATAAATTTCTATGGTGTTCTTTCGTAAACAAAGGGGCACTAGGACAAACGTGCATGTGTATCAAACGTGCGATGTCACAACCTGCGGCTTCTCCCCTACCCTTTACCTAACATCACAACTTCGGCAGAGCAGACACACTTTCACTATTGTACTGTGGTTTCCAACCATTTTTTGGTTACTGTACCACTAACTGAATTGTGCTCTGCCTGGAGTACCCCTGAAGTACATTTTGTGGATAGGCCCCCTGTGGACAGGCCAAGTACCCCCTGGGGTCCTAGTACCCCTGCTCGGGAACCATTGCTTTAGCACACGTTAACAAACCCCACATACAAAACGCACAAAATAAGTCAAATAATTAGGCCTAAAAAAATACATCTAAGAAAGAAAATTACAAAACAATACTTGTCAAATTTGTATGCATGTGCTTCTTAATAGTGGATAAAGGGCCGGTTGAGCATGGACAGCAGGTTTAAATCAAGTGAAATAGTACACATAAAGAAACTGGTCAGTGAACTTTTAATAAAATTGTTTTAAAAATGTGTCTCAAAGTACATATATATATAAAAATCACCAACAGTTTACCTCCAATAATAATTGACACTCTTTGCCACTGGAGGCTCACTTCCCTTGCATAGCGCTACGGTCTCGCCTTATTGTTGATTAGAGCACCTAATTTCTAGATCTTTCTTTATGTCATCTCTAAGCGTCTATCGCTGCGTTTCTATTACACCTATCTCATTCAGTTTATAATCTAGCTGCCGGGATGTGAAGACTGCCTGAAGCCTAACGGTTAGTTCATACGAGACGATTCTCAGTCCTAAAATTGATAAATCGGTACCCAACCTGAAAAAAACCCCGCTTCCTAGACCTCCCCTCTGGTTTCCACTAGTTGCCACAGCCACAACGTCAAAATTGGTTATAGGCCTATTGTAAACATTCATGAAAACAATAGCTTTTTTTGTCGTAATTTAAAGGTTAGCAGCATGGTTAAGTTTAAAATCACAGTTTAAGAGGATACATTGCAGACATGCGTGTTGACTTTGTGGCTGTGGTAACTAGTGACGACCCTCCCCTTGCTAGAACGACAAACTGTTCCCGTCGATATTAAGGAATTGTTTGTGGGCTGCCCTCGAGCCCCAATCTGGGAGAATGTAGAATAATAAATACTTAGTTTGCGGTGGAAACTGAGCTGCACTTCCAATCCTCCTGCCAAATGTATGACCATATTAGACACATGTTTCCGCAGATTACACAGATCCACCAAGAATTTGAAAACAAACCCGATTTGGAAAACCCCCCATATCTACCTGCTGAAATCCTCGTTTGGCCACCTCTCCTTCCAGTTCTCTGCTGCCAATGACTGGAACGAATTGCAGAAATCTCTGAAGCTGGAAACTCATATATCCCTCTCTAACTTTAAGCACCAGCTGTCAGAGCAGCTCACAGATCACTGCACCTGTACATAGCCCATCTGTAAACAGCCCATCCAACTACCTCATCACCATACTGTTTTTTGCTCCTTTGCACCCTAGTATCTCTACTTGCACATTCATCTTCTGCACATCTATCACTCCAGTGTTAAATTGCTAAATTGTAATTATTTTGCCACTATGGCCTATTTATTGCCTTACCTCCCTAATCTTACTACATTTGCACACACTGTATATAGATTTTTCTATTGTGTTATTGACTGTGTTTGTTTATTCCATGTGTAACTCTGTGTCGCCACTGCTTTGCTTTATCTTGGCCAGGTCGCAGTTGTAAATGAGAACTTGTTCTCAACTGACCAACCTGGTTAAATAAAGATGGAAAAAAATACTAGTGTGCCATCACAGCAGCAAGATTTGTGACTTGTTACCACAAGGGCAACCAGTGAAGAACAAACACCAATGTAAATACAACCCAATTTATGTTTATTTTCCCTTTTTAACTTCAACCATTTTCACATCGTTACAACTGTATATATCTACTTCACTTGCTTTGGCAATGCTATCATATGTTTTCCATGCCAATAAAGTCCCTTGAAGAGCGAGAGCGATTCTTACGCGCTGACTAGACCTGACACGTAGCGAGCGTCACAAAATAAATTTAGAAATCCATGTTATTCAATAATGGCACCCACACTGCTCGTGCTACGAGCATCTGCGTTGCCACGGGCTAAAATAGAACTCCTTTCTATTTCTGACGCAAATCTTGCTGAATGTCCTGCCTCTCCCATCTGCTCATTGGTTTATAGAAGCAGGTACCCACGTGCCATCTCCTCATTGGTTATACCCACGTGGGTGATTGAAAGACGAACTGTGTTGCAGGTCGGTGTGGTAATACAATGAAAGTTTAGATTCCGATCACCATATAAGTTCAAAGATGAAAAAGCCTGGGAGGACAGATGACTACAAAACGGCAAACAGAATCGTTTATGTGTGGGTTAATTGTTGGAGTAGAGGAACTTGTGCATTTCAGGTAAAATAACTTTTCCGGAGCAACCAGTGATCCGGGTCAACGGCATCAATGTAACAGCATAGCTTCCATCCCTCTCCTCGCCCCTACCTGGGCTCGAACCAGAGACCCTCTGCACACATCAACAATGAGCATCGCTCCACAAAAGCCACGGCCCTTGCAGAGCAAGGGGATCAACTACGTCAAGGTCTCAGAGCGAGTGACGTCACTGATTGAAATGCTATTAGCCGCTAACTAGCTAGCCATTTCACATCGGTTACACTAAATTAAAAAATTGAAATATATTTACATAACTATTACAGCGATTACAGCTTTGAGTCTTGGGTATGACACTACAAGCTTGGCACACC
Source organism: Oncorhynchus tshawytscha (assembly GCF_018296145.1). Classification (NCBI taxonomy): domain Eukaryota; kingdom Metazoa; phylum Chordata; class Actinopteri; order Salmoniformes; family Salmonidae; genus Oncorhynchus; species Oncorhynchus tshawytscha. Next base: position 76,806,147 of record NC_056441.1, read on the forward strand.
TGTATTTGGAGAGTTTCTCCCATTCTTCTCTGCAGATCCTCTCAAGTTGTATAGGGAGCTTTGCTGCACAGCCATTTTCAGGTCTCTCCAGAGATGTTTGATCAGGTTCAAGTCAAAATCTAATAAAATTGTATTGGTCACATACATGGTTAGCAGATGTTAATGCGAGTGTAGCGAAATGCTTGTGCTTCTAGTTCCGACCATGCAGTAATATCTAAACAAGTAATCTAACAATTTCACAACTACCTTATCCACAAGTGTAAAGGAATGAATAAGGATATGTACATATAGATATATGGATGAGTGATGGCTGTGTGGCTTAGCCAAGATGCAGTAGATGGTATAGAGTACAGTATATACAGTGGGGCAAAAAAGTATTTAGTCAGCCACCAATTGTGCAAGTTCTCCCACTTAAAAAGATGAGAGAGGCCTGTCATTTTCATCATACGTACACTTCAACTATGACAGACAAAATGAGAAGAAAAAAAATACAGAAAAATCACATTGTAGGATTTTTAGTGAATTTATTTGCAAAATATGGTGGAAAATAAGTATTTGGTCAATAACAAAAGTTTGTCAATACTTTGTTATATACCCTTTGTTGGCAATGACAGAGGTCAAACATTTTCTGTAAGTCTTCACAAGGTTCACACACACTGTTGCTGGTATTTTGGCCCATTCCTCCATGCAGATCTCCTCTAGAGCAGTGATGTTTTGGGGCTGTTGCTGGGCAACACGGACTTTCAACTCCCTCCAAAGATTTTCTATGTGGTTGAGATCTGGAGACTGGCTAGGCCACTCCAGGACCTTGAAATGCTTCTTACGAAGCCACTCCTTCGTTGCCCGGGCGGTGTGTTTGGGATCATTGTCCTGCTGAAAGACCCAGCCACGTTTCATCTTCAATGCCCTTGCTGATGGTAGGCTTTGTTACTTTGGTCCCAGCTCTCTGCAGGTCATTCATTAGGTCCCCCCGTGTGGTTCTGGGATTTTTGCTCACCGTTCTTGTGATCATTTTGACCCCACGGGGTGAGATCTTGCGTGGAGCCCCAGATCGAGGGAGATTATCAGTGGTCTTGTATACGTCTTCCATTTCCTAATAATTGCTCCCACAGTTGATTTCTTCAAACCAAGCTGCTTACCTATTGCAGATTCAGTCTTCCCAGCCTGGTGCAGGTCTACAATTTTGTTTCTGGTGTCCTTTGACAGCTCTTTGGTCTTGGCCATAGTGGAGTTTGGAGTGTGACTGTTTGAAGTTGTGGACAGGTGTCTTTTATACTGATAACAAGTTCAAACAGGTGCCATTAATACAGGTAACGAGTGGAGGACAGAAGAGCCTCTCAAAGAAGAAATTACAGGTGAGAGCCAGAAATCTTGCTTGTTTGTAGGTGACCAAATACTTATTTTCCACCATAATTTGCAAATAAATTCACAAAAAAATCCTACAATGTGATTTTCTGGATTTTTTTAACCTCATTTTGACTGTCATAGTTGAAGTGTACCTATGATGAAAATTACAGGCCTCATCTTTTTAAGTGGGAGAACATGCACAATTGGTGGCTGACTAAATACTTTTGCCCCACTGTACATCTCGTATTTGTGCCGTTGAATTGAAACTACTTTAACTCTGACACTTAGCTTGTTTGATTGCCTTTGAGGGAATAGCTACACTGTTTGTATTCGGCCATGTTTCAGGTCACCATGCCATGATTTAAACCATGGCAGCGAATGCAGATCCTCTCAAGGCCATCATTCCACGGTTTCCGGTTGGGGAAGGTTTTAGTCGTCACCGTGGGTACGAATTCATCAATGCACTTGCTAATAAACTCTCTCGCTGAATCAGCGTATACATCAATGTTGTTGTCTGGGGCTATACGGAACACATCCCAGTCCACGTGATCGAAGCAATCTTGAAGCATGGAATCAGATTGGTCGGACCAGCGTTAAATAGACGTGAGCACGGGTTTTGCCCATTTTAGTTTCTGTCTATAGGCTGGGAGCAACAAAATGGAGTGGGTCAGATTTGCCGAAAGCAGGGCGAGGGAGGGCTTTGTATGAGTAGCAATGATCCAGAGTGCCACCAGCAAGTCCAGACTCTGGCTGGGCCACTCAAGGACATTCAGAGACTTGTCCCGATGTCACTCCTGTGTTGTGTTGGCTTTGTGCTTAGGGTCGTTATCCTGTTGGAAGGTGAACCGTCCCCCCAGTTGGAAGTCCTGAGCAGGTTTTCATCATGGATCGCTCTGTACTTTGCGCAGGTCATCTTTACCACACTCCTGACTAGTCTTCTAGTCCCTGCCACTGAAAAACATCCCCATATCTTGTCTCAGAGCTCTACAGATGATTCCTTCCACGTCATGGCTTGGTTTTTACTCTGTCATGTACAGTCAACTGAGAGACTTGACATGTGTGTGCCTTTCCAAATCATGTCCAACCAATTTAATTTACCACAGGTGGACTCCAATCAAGTTGTATAAACATTTAAGAATGCTCAATGGCGAGAGCATGCACTAGAGCTCCATTTTGAGTCTCATAGCAAGAGTCTAAATACTTAAGGGAACCCCTCAACATTCCGCTGAAAAGGCAGCGCACAAAATTCAAAATATAATTTTAGAAATGTGTAACTTTCACACATTAACAAGTCCAATAAACCAAATGAAAGATAAACGTCTTGTTAATCTACCCATTGTTCCGATTTCACAAATGCTTTACAGCGAAAAGCACAACATGATTATGTTAGGTCAGAGCCAAGTCACAAAAACACAGCCATTTTTCCAGCCAAAAGATAGGCGTCACAAAAAGCAGAAATATAGATCAAATGAATCACTAACCTTTGATGATCATCAGATGATACTCATAGGACATCATGTTACACAACACATGTATGCTTTGTTCGATAAAGTGCATATTTATATCAAAACATCTTTACATTGGCGCGTTACGTGCAGTAATGTTTTGCTTCCAAAACATTCGGTGAGTTTGCAGAGCCACATCAATTTACAGAAATACTCATAACATTGATAAGATACAAGTGTTATTCACAGAATTAAAGATAGACTTCTCCTTAATGCAACAGCTGTGTCAGATTTTAAAACAAAACTTTACGGACAAAGCATACTATGCAATAATCGGAGTACAGCAATCAGAGACCAAAACAACCCAAAAAGATATCCACCATTTGAGTCAACATAAGTCAGAAATAGTATAAATATTCACTTACCTTTGTTGATCATCAGAATGCACTCCCAGGAATCCCAGTTCCACAATAAATGTTTGATTTGTTTGATAAAGTTCATCATTTATGTCCAAATAGCTACTTGTTGTTAGCACGGTCAGCCCAGTAATCCATCTTCATGAGGTAAGAGCACTAGATACTGTAGACACTATTCGATAAGCCAAGCTTTGAAAAAACTACAAACCTCAGATCTCCCACTTCCTGGTTGGATTTCTCAGGTTTTCACCTGACATATGAGTTCTGTTATACTCACAGACATCATTCAAACAATTTAGAAACTTCAGAGTGTTTTCTATCCAATACTACTACTAATAATAATAATAAAGCATATATTCGCAACTGGGACTGAGTAGCAGGCTGTTTACTCTGGGCACGCTTTTCATCCAAATGTGAAAATGCTGCCCCCTATCCCAAACAGGTTAAAAAAATATAATAAATGGGCACATTTTTTTCCTAATAGCCTGTTTTTCCTTTGTCATTATATGTAGAGGTATTAAATTGTTTTTCATAAATGTTTAGAATAAGGCTGTAATATAAAATGTGGAGAAACAGGTCTGAATACTTTCCGAAATCACAGTAGACAGTTTATCTGCTGGACAAGGATTGTCCCAACTTTCAAGAATCCCTGAGCTAAGGGGCAAATGTAGCCAGGCTATATAAATAAGTGCAGGCAGAAACTTAGAGGTAGCGTACAACAAATGCTAGCAGACAACTTTATTTAACATTATTAAAAAAGTTCCATTAAACCATCTCACATTTAAACAATGGAAGCCTGCTTTTTTTGTCCCAACATTTTACAAGAAACAGTAAAAAAGATAAACATCATCAAAAGACAAAACATTTTTTTAAATTTTATTCGCAATTAGATCCAAGATAAGAGCATAAAAGAAATGTGGCACTGGCCAGTCCAGAACAGGCACTCAAGTCCTGCTTAACCATACAAGTCAGTTTGGTACTGCATATTATATTGACGTCCCCTTCCTCCCACTCACACTTCTTCTTGATGTGGTGGGTCAAATGTAATCTCGCAAGCCTTCATCTCAAGCCCTCTCATTTACAATATGAAATGTCTGGAAGTAAAAGGTGACTAAGGGCCAGCAGTCCTCATTTAGGATGTCCGTCTCCCTTCCTCAAAATGTGATACTGATTCCTCCTAAAATGGCCCATTCCCAGAGAAAAACAGTGACGCGCACCTCATGTGTAGCCTACTGTGGGGCTTCAGGTGTGTGTAGTTGGCAGGCCCAACAGACACGGGGCACTCAGCAGGGACGGGTGGCTGCTGACATGCATGGTCCCTGCTGTGGAGTACTTGAGGAAAGTAGCGCGAGTGTCTTTGCTCTGGGCCCGGGCTGCAGCCCCTGCCTGGATGAGCATTATCCTCAGCAGGGTCGTCTCACTGAAGGAGGCAGACAGGACACAAAGGTTGAGTCAAAACACAACAGAAGTACATTCTACTTCAAAGTCTAATAGTGAAAATGATTGGATGTCAAGTATATTTGCAATCAAGAAAAGAGCCTCTTCTCACCTGCCTACGTGGATACTTGAGGCAACACACCAGGCAGTCTCTCCCTCTGGGGTGGGGGGCTCCTGCAGTACCCTGCGGGACAGACAGAGGGCAGCACCAGCCAGGTGGGCAGCTAGGAACACAACACACTGTCCCTCCAACAGAGAGAGCTCCAGAAGGTAACGGGCCATCCACACCACCTGGATGTAGAGACACGTAAAGGGGGACGTTCCAGGTTGTCTTAAATTGCGGTTGTGCTGCACATCTCAGATAACTAATATTTTCATGTGGATCTGATAATCTGAGCAGTTTGACTAGCAACTAAGTTAAAGCAGTCATTTGGCCAATGCGGTTTCTGTCTGAACATTCCCAGGGCGCCATATAGCACTTGCTAATTGACATTCTGCATTGTGCGGTTTATTTCTGAACGTTTTATATCCCTATTAAGATGTCCAGTGAAGGTAGACATGCAATTTGTTGACATCACAATACCGTACCAATTTACATATTATCCTGAATGCTAAACAAAACAAAACGGGTGTTAAATTCACTGCTCTGTCATTTGAGGGAACTGTCAGAGGCACTCGTCTTGTTAACTCTCCAACATTTAGAGAATAAAGGAGCCAACATGGCGTCCATTCTAGAATCTGGCCGAACTGCTCAGGGTTAAAGTGGTGAGGGTTCACCCACCTTGGCACTGCAGTGAGCGATTGAGGCAGAGAGGAGCAGGAAGTGCAGGGGAGAGCAGTGGGAAAGCTCAAACTTCAGCTCAGTGAGGACACGGCGCTCCATCCGGAGCAGCTGTCTATTGGAGTAGCCATTCTCCATGAGGAAGCACAGCTCAGACACCTGGAGAGAGGGAGGGGTTTGGAGAACACTAGAGAAAGCCCTGGTCCAAAAACAACCCTGCTCAATCCCCTTCTCTAGCTCCCACTGTCAGTGTTTGAAAGTCTGGAAGAACCAGACATATATCCAACTCTTAATTGACCAAGCTAGGCATAATGGCTTCAGGGAGGGAAAACATTGGTGAAGAACACCATATGTATCTGACCTAGGTTTGATGTAGAGTACCTCAGGGAGAAGACACTCTTCTTTCTTGGCAGCCAGGAAGAGACAGACCACTCCCAGTAGCTGCAGTTTGGCTGTGTTCACCTTGATCTGGTGTAGGCAGCGGTTCAGGAGGTGGACAGACAGGTAGAGGGTCTCCTCTGAGAAATGGAACACCTCCTGTAAGAGGCAGGGGTGATGGGAGGACAATGGCCTGAATTCTACCACATACATTTAGTCTTAGGTACGCTGAAGGGCATCTGCTTAAAACCTGCTTCACTTTAGAGGGTCAACCTGTTGTCAAGTGCACATTTTCTAAATTTGAGAAGTAGCAATTTGAGTACATTTTAACCAGGAAATCCTTTTAGATAAATAGTAGAGGGACACGAGGGGAACTCACATGGACTTGGATGAGCCAGTCGACCAGGATGGCACGGGTGGTGTATGTGAAAGGTCTGGGTAGGTCTGCATTGGGGAAGGTGAACCGCAACTGACTTCTCTGGAAAAGGAGGCAGTGTCAATTAGAGGTCGACCGATTATGATTTTTCAACATCGATACAGATTATTGGAGGACCAAAAAAGCCAATACCGATTAATCGGCCGATAAAAAAAATGTATTTGTAATAATGACAATTACAACAATACTGAATGAACACTTATTTTAACTTAATATAATACATCAATAAAATCAATTTAGCCTCAAGTAAATAATGAACCATGTTCAATTTGGTTTAAATAATGCAAAAACAAAGTGTTGGAGAAGGAGGTAAAAGTGCAATATGTGCTATGTAAAAAAGCTAACGTTTCAGTTCCTTGCTCAAGAACATATGAAAGCTGGTGGTTCCTTTTAACATGAGTCTTCAATATTCCCAGGTAAGAAGTTTTAGGTTGTAGTTATTGTAGGACTATTTCCCTCAATACCATTTGTATTTCATTAACCTTTGACTATTGGATGATCTTATAGGCACTTTAGTATTGCCAGTGTAACAGTATAGCTTCCGTCCCTCTCCTCGCTCCTCCCTGGGCTCGAACCAGCAACGCAACAGCCACCATCGAAGCAGCGTTACCCATGCAGAGCAAGGGAAACAACCACATGCTCAGAGCGAGTGACATTTGAAACGCTATTTGCGCGCGCTAACTAGCTAGCCATTTCACTTCGGTTACACCAGCCTCATCTCGGGAGTTGATAGGCTTGAAGTCATAAACATTGCAACAAAACGCATGTAAGTGCTGTTTGAATGAATGTTTACGCGCCTGCTTCTGCCTACCACCGCTCAGTCAGATACTTGTATGCTTAGTCAGATTATATGCAACGCAGGACACACTAGATAATATCTAGTAATATCAACCATGTGTAGTTAACTAGTGATTATGATTGATTGTTTTTTTATAAGATAAGTTTAATGCTAGCTAGCAACTTACCTTGGCTTACTGCATTCGCGTAACAGGCAGTCTCCTTGTGGAGTGCAACGAGAGACAGAGGCAGGTCGTTATTGTGTTGGACTAGTTAACTAAGATTGGATCCCCCGATCTGACAAGGTGAAAATATGATGTTCTGCCCCTGAACGAGGCAGTGAACCCACCGTTCCTAGAACGTCATTGAAAATAAGAATGTTCTTAACCGACTTGCCTAGTTATATAAAAAGGTAATAAATAAACATTTAAAAAAAGGCAAATCGGTGCCCAAAAATACAGATTTCTGATTGTTATGAAAACTTGAAATCGGCCCTAATTAAATCGGCCGACCTCGTGTCAATGACAGAAGTACAGCAAACCAACAAAAATAACTCCACTAGCTTGGTTTCCAGCCCATTGGCAAAAAAACAATTTCCCAGTGGCATTTCCACCAAATTGAAATTTGCAGACAAAAATAAAGTTTGCATTTCCATCACAGCTTCAACTCTACCGATAGTTTTGTCACAGAAACGGTTGCATTAAATAGCAAATGTGCAGACTTTGGCCTTCGTGACTCAAAGTTTATGGTTGCTAAAATCAATAGCTTGCTGAATTAATTTTACAGACAGAAAGATCACACCATGTTGAATGAACAAATGCTCTGTCCGCATTTAAAAAATCGTACCAAAACTTCCTGTTGCAGCACAGCTGACGTGATATTTTTTTTTATTATACGGTATGACTACCAGCATAAAAACTGTAGATGGAAACCTATTTACTGATTCAAAATGTAGAGCGATTGACTAACAATACAAGCCTATTCCCAATCTTGTTCAACTTTCCTAAGTTGTGACAAGAGTGTGAGCTAAAGCCTAGGAAGCTAAAAACCCTAGGAATTAACTCTGGGATCTAACAAGACTATCTGGGTCTGACACAAGGCTACTCATTACATGGAACCACCTCTATTACACCCCCCACCATCATGTCAGAGAAGATGTCCCATGCGTAGCTCCTGTCGTAGATAAGACCAAGCGTCTCCATGGCCAGCTCAGTCTCATGACGAAGCATGCCAGGCACCAACGCCTGCAGGCTATAGAGGCCCTGGAGGCCATGCAGGTAGATCAGCACAGCCTCTTCCTCCATACAGCCACCTGACCTTAGTAGAGATAGGGTTAACTTAGTACAGACATGGCTTGACACACAATTACATGTTATATTTGGTACAGGAATATATTGCAGTGACCTGAATGAGAGGGGCTGTCGTCCTCATGGAAGCCCATGATAATGCCATCATCTGTTGACACAGGCAGCCTCCTGGCCTGCACAGACATACACAGCAGGACAATTACATTAACACAGAGCGTGGCACAGAGGAAGGATAAGATATCAAAATCTGGTATTGTAAGACTGCATTAATATGGAGACTCCACATACTGTTCTGAGACTTCAATAAATGATTTGATGTGAAGTGTACTCGATGCATAAAGACTAGAGAGCAAGCAATGGGGTGAGACATTAGTATATGCACTTGAATGTGGGCCTTCACAGCTGGGGTTTATTCATTATGCAAATTATGTTGCAAAACACTCCTTAAACATAAGCCAACTGAAAGGAACCTACCTCAATTTGTCCAATAGAACCTCAAATTTTACAGTGTGGACTAAGGATTACACTCCAGAAAAGATGGAAGAGCATTACCAGGGGGAAGAGGAAATGGAATAGAAGGCAGGTCAGGCTCTATTAGAATGAAAAAGGTGTACCCATCTGGCCTCTGGCTCAGTTTTCTGGTAGGTCCCCTTGGACTCTCCCTCCTGGGGCTGCCAACGCTCTTTGGGCCCACAGGCATTGGCCAAGGCTCTTAAGGGGGCTCGTCTCTCTTCCACCACCTGTGTTGGAGGCAGCCAAAAATACATCTTAGGGACAGATTAAAATGTACACAACGGTTACCTATATAAACTCAGCATTGCCTGCAATGACAAGCAAAGTCCGAAGATGCGGTGACACCACCCCAGACCATGACAGAACCTCCAGCACCAACACGATCCCGTTCCAGAGCACAGGCCTCGGTGTAACGCCCATTCCTTCAACGATAAAGGCGAATCCGACCATCACCCCTGGTGAGACAAAACCGCAACTCGTCAGTGAAAAGCAATTTTGCCAGTCCTGTCTGATCCAGCGACGGTGGGTTTGTGCCCATAGCCGACGTTGTTGCCGGTGATGTCTGGTGAGGACCTGCCTTACAACAGGCCTACAAGCCCTCAGTCCAGCCTATTGTGGACAGTGAGTACTAATGGAGGGATTGTGCGTTCCTGGTGTAACTCGGGCAGTTGTTGCCATTTTGTACCGATCCTGTGCAGGTGTTGTTACACGTGGTCCGCCACTGCGAGGACAATCAGCTGTCCGTCCTGTCTCCCTGTAGTGCCGTCTTGGGGGCCTTCTGGAAAGGCCTCTTCAGTGTCCAAAGTTTACATAACTAACCTTAATTGCCCACCGTCTGTAAGCTGTTCATGTCTTAACGACCGTTCCACAGGTGCATGTTAAGCATTTCACTGTAAGGTCTACACCAGTTGTATTTGGCGCACGTGACAAATAAACTTTGATTTAATGTTCATTAATTGTTTATGGTTCATTGAACAAGCATGGGAAACTGTTTCAAGCCTTTACAATGAAGATCTGTGAAGTTACTTGGATTTTTACAAATTATCTTTGAAAGGCAGGGTCCTGAAAAAGAGACGTTTCTTTTTTTTGCTGAGTTTAAATCCTAATAAGCATTCTAAAAACAGAATTGACAAATTACAATGCCCCTCCCCTGGACTAGATTTAAAAATCACTAAACCATCCACTTGTCTGAAATTGAAAATGCATTTAGAAAGTATTCAGACCTGCACTTGTTCTACATGTTGTTACAGCCTCTTAAGATGGATTCAACCCCCCACCCTATCAATCAATCCCCCATAATGACCCCATAATGACAGAGAAACCAGGTCTAGAAATTAACTATTAAAAACGGAAACATTTACGTAAGTAGCCGGACCATTTACTCTGTACTTTGTTGAAGCACCTTCGGCAGCAATTACAGCCTCAAGTCTTCTTGGGTGTAATTCTACAAGCTTGGCACACCTGTATTGGGGAGTTCCTCCCATTCTTCTCTGAAGATCCTCTCAAGCCCCGTCAGGTTGGATGGGGAGCTTTGCTGCATAGCCATTTTCAGGTCTCTCCAGAGATGTTCGATCGGGTTCAAGTCTGGGCTCTGGCTGGGCCACTCAAGGACTTGTCCAGAAGCCATGCCTGTGTTGTCTTGGCTGTGTGCTAAGGCTTGTTATCCTGTTGGAAGGTTAACCGTCGCCCCAGTCGGAGGTCCTGAGTAGGTTGTCATCAAGGGACTCTGTACTTTGCTCCGTTCAGCTTTGCCTCAATCCTGACTGGTTTCCCAGTCCCTGCCGCTGAAAAACATCCCCCCCCCCCAGCATGATGCTGCCACCGCCATGCTTCCCCGTAGGGATGGTGCCAGGTTTCCTCCAAATGTGACTCTTTGAATTCTTTGGCCTGAATGCCATCTTGGTTATATCAGACCAGAGAATGTTGTTTCTCATGGTCAGAGTCCTTCAGGTGGCGTTTGGCAAACTCCAAGCAGGCTGTCATGTGCCTTTTACTGAGGAGTGGCTTCCATCTGGCCACTACCATAAAGGCCTGATTGGTGGAGTGCTGCAGAGATAGTTGTCCTTATGGAAGGTTCTGCCATCTTTAGAGAGGAACTCTGGAATTCGGTCAGAGTGACCATCGGGTTCTTGGTCACCTCCCTGACCAAGGCACTCCTCTCCCGAATGTTCAGTTTGGCCAGAAGAAGAGTCTTGGAAGTAGTTTGGAACCACCATTTAAGAATAATGGAGGCCACTGTGTTCGAAGGGGCCCAACAATGACAGTCATTTTTTGAACCCTTCCCAGCATCTGTGCCTTGACACAATCTTGTCTCTGAGCTCTACAGACAATTCCTTCAACCTTGTGGCTTGGTTTTTGCTTTGACATGCACTGCCAACTCTGGAACCTTCTAGACAAGTGTGTGCCTTTCCAAATCATGTCCAATCAATCGAATTTACCACAGGTGGACTCCAATCAAGTTGTCGAAACAGCTCAAGGATGATCAATGGAAACAGAATGCACCTGAGATAAATTTCATAGCAAGGGTCTGAATACGGAAGTAAATTAGCCAACATTTCTAAAAACCTGTTTCAGCTTTTTCATTATGGGGTATTGTGTCTAGATAGATGAGATTGTATTAAAAAAAAAATCTATTTTAGAATAAGGCTGTAATAAAACAAAATGTGGAAGGGGTCTGAATACTTTCCAAATGAGGTGCACACACGTGCGCGATGCCACCCCTCATCTCCGATTCTCCTCTGGGCGGGCAATATCAAATGCGCCTATAGGCCATTTAATGTGGTCTCAATCATTTGATTAACAAGCTACTAAGCACAGATCAAAGTTATATTTCTAAGATGCTGGGATGCTGTAAATAAAACTAGGCCGTTTTTACACACTGCAATAGATATTCCAACCCTATGCCCGTCTGCTCTTCTCTTGCTGATCAAAATAGTTTGTGTGCTTCTTAACCAATGGCTGTGCAGTGTAGAGCTACGGTGGTAGTTCAGGAGGGGAGTCAACGGTTTCTGCCAAAAATAGTTTTTGATTAGGCTTGGTCCCCACCCCAAAATATGCCATATTGTGCGCAGACTAGTCTATGTTCTGTTCAGAGTAAGAAGGAGAGTGCATAGAGGAGGACCAGAGAGCAACTTTGATAGACGACTACTACTACTACTACTACTACTACTACTACTACTACTACTACTATAATAATTCTTTCCCATTATGTATTTATCTGAGTTATTGACTTCACAATACACCAGATTCAAGTAACTTACATTACATCAGATGCATATTGGGATATCCTTGTATTGTTATTGACATTTAGAGACAAACTTCGCTTGGGAAGTAATCGAGACTGAACTATAAACGCAACATGTAAAGTGTTGGTCCCATATTTCATGAGCTGAAATAAAAGATCTCAGAAATGTTCCATAAGTACAAAACCTTCTCAAATTGTGCACAAATTTGTTTACATGCCTGTTAGTGAGTATTTCCCCTTTGCCAAGATAATCCATCCATTTGACAGCTGTGGTATAGCAAGAAGCTGATTAAACAGCATGACCATTACACAGGTGCACCTTGTGCTATGGAAAAAAGAAAGCCACTAAAACATGTCGCTACAGATGTCAAGTTGAGGGAGCACAAGAGCCGTTGCCAAAGAATTTAATGTTATTTTCTCTACCATAAGCTGTCTCCGTTGTTTTAGCTACTCACTGAAGAGTAGCCAGCAGTTAAAGAGTCACTGTCCATTCTTAGCCTGTAATTTAGGTAATTTGTGTGGTAGAAAAATAAATAAAATCTGCTAATATGTAAAAGTATGTAGAATAGCATGACATGTTTAAAGGCTTTTTACTTTTAAAACCAGGCAAACCAAAACAACCAAATGCATCTAAACGTGAACCAATGCTCAGTCGCGGTATAGTTCTAGAAACAAATCCCTCTACTTTCATATCACATCAAAAGTATTTCACAAATGCAAAATACACTGCATACCACAAGAGGCTGGTGGTGCCTTAATTTGGGAGGATGGGCTTGTGGTAATGGCTGGAGCAGAATGGTATCGAATACATAGATTCCATTTTCTCCCTTCCAACCATTATTATGAGCCGTCCTCCCCTCAGCAGCCTCCACTGCTGTACAGTTTTAACTGGTTGTAACAGTTGCAGCCAACAGTATTTTTTAGTGCCAACATGTTTGTAGTGTCCGTCTCCTGTTACACACAGATATGCAGATACTGTTTTCCACAAACAATCACCCTAACCCTCCACGGCCGCATGGAAACCCTGACCCTCCACGGCCGCGTGGAAACCCTAAAGTTGTGTACTAAATGATTATTTTTGGGGGGATTCTTGCTGATATGAAAGGTAAAGTCTTTGTTTCATAAACCATATGACAAGCAACGTGTGTTAGCATGTCCTCACTTTGTCCCTTTCAGCCAATGTGTGAACTCAGTGCGGTTTGCTTCATTTTTTGTTCAGTGTTAACACTCCAAAAGGAACTCAGAGCCCTCAAAAAGAGCCCCTGTTGAGAGTTGGTCTGAGTTTGATTTGCTTGAATTTCTCAGTCTGGTTCCCTTTTTCAGGGCAATGTGAAAACAAAGCTCCCCAGGTGCGTTTGTCATTATTCCCTCACCACACACTAAACTAGTGCAACACAGTTTCCACTGCCATTACCCAACAAGAGAAGAGAAGATGACGTGCATTTACTTGATTTGGTGATTTACTTGGAAAGGGATAAACAAACTCGCAGGTGTGGGTCACCGGTGTTGTGCCCCATTTAAATATTTGGACACATTATGGGACGTCGAATACACAAAACTGTACGCATTATATTTCAACTTTAAACTCACCTTCTTGTGCAAGTCCAGCAGTGGTATGGAATCGCAGAATCCGGTCTTGGCCATGATGCTTCGATCCGGAGAGAGCAAATTCACTTCGAGGCGCTGCAGCTACTTTGAAACCACGAGGAGTGGCAGATGAGACGCGAGACACAAAACAATCAACATTATCTGACAGTCGGCTAATAAACACACGTGATTGACTAATTGGGGTTGGGGAGGTGGACGTCATGATTTGCATGTGTGTGATCCCAGATCAGTTTACACTCTTACATATTCAGCATACATTTGGCAGATGAGGAATTAGCCTACATCAATACATTTGTAATTCAAAACTTTTACAATACAATGCTTGCTTTATTAGTCTATTTGCATTTTTGTTGTGACGACACCCAAACCGACACACAACACCAAATCAAAAGGCATGAGTCACATGCGCCGAATATAACAGGTGTGTAGACCTTACAGTAAAATGTTTACTTACGAGCCGCTAACCAACAATGCACTTAAAAAAACATTTAAGAATAAGAGAAGAGGGGGTACAGAGTGCAAATAGTCGGGGCAGCCATTTGATTAGATGTTCAGGAGTCTTATGGCTTCGACCTAGACTTGGCACTCCGGTACCGCTTGCCGTGCTGTAGCAGAGAGAACAGTCTTTGACTAGGGTGGCTGGAGTCTGACAATTTTTCGGGCCTTCCCCTGACACCGTCTGGTATAGAAGTTCTGGATGTCAGGAAGCTTGGCCCCAGTGAGGTACTGGGCCGTTCGCACTACCCTCTGTAGTGCCTTGCGGTCAGAGGCCGAGCAGTTGCCAAACCAGGTAGTGATGCAACCAGCAACCATGCTCCCGATGGTGCAGCTCTAGAGCCTTTTGAGGATCTGAGGACCCATGCCAAATCTTTTCAAACTCCTGAGGGGGAACATGTTTTGTCATGCACTCTTCATGACTGTCTTTTTGTGCTTGGACCATGTTAGTTTGTTGGTGATGTGGACACCAAGGACCTTGAAGCTCTCAATCTGCTCCACTGCAGACCTGTCTATGAGAATAGGGACGTGCTCGGTCCTCGAACACATCACAGGCTGGGAGCAGGGCACTGGAGAAATTAGGGGTATAGTGCCTTGCTCGAGGGCACAGCGGCAGAAGGTAGCATATGGGACATTGAAGCTGGTAACCAAATGAAGAAAGAGACAAACACTTAATTCAGTAAAAGTCTTTACTGGCACATACTTGTAACAAGGGAGCCGAAGCTGTCTACCAGGACATAGTCTTCTCCCTAAAAACATAGCTCCTCCCCAGGTAAACCTCAACTCAAAAACAAGCTAAGAACTCTTGGTACACCAGCATTGCAATATGACATTCGTGACTATTGATCACATTCAAAATACAGAGAAGCAAGGTAATCATTGTAAAGCTACAACTCACATTCTATCTACAAAGCTGTGGATTTCCCCTCTTCTAGCCTATAAATGATGCATTCATCAAACCTTTTTGGTATTTACATTGCCAGTGAAGAGTTCCATATCGATTGTCTGTGTGTAAAACCTACAAGAGAGGTCAGGGGTGTTGGCTTGCATGTTAGGTGTGCACACTACTAGACAAAGCATGGTC
This sequence comes from Oncorhynchus tshawytscha, assembly GCF_018296145.1. Taxonomy (NCBI): domain Eukaryota; kingdom Metazoa; phylum Chordata; class Actinopteri; order Salmoniformes; family Salmonidae; genus Oncorhynchus; species Oncorhynchus tshawytscha. The sequence continues at coordinate 76,821,415 of NC_056441.1, forward strand.
AATTTATTGAGACAGAGAGCAACAAGGTTCAGAGACGTGTGGCTTTACTGCCAGTGTCAACATTACAAAAGGTCCACAACACCCCCTCGTGGCCATCCTAACATTGAAGACGACATGAGAGGTCCATCAGAGGGAGGTTGTCCCTGAAATCCGGTCCTGCCGTTTCTCATAGCCTCAGCCTTGGAGTACAGCAGTCAGACTATACTAACCCACTGAGGTACGGAGGATACAGGTACAGACTCGAGAGCTGTTCTACAATGCCCCACATCAACCTGCTGCTGTGCATGAGTACACACAAACACACACACACACACAAAGGAACACATGAATGATCGAAATGAACAACCTAAAGAAATAAACATGTTTAAACTTGTTTTATACACACACACATTTAATATAATATACAATTGAGACAATGTCTTCCAAAGTTATGGAATAGGTGGACCAAAAGGGAACAACTTATATCAAGAACAAAGATAAATGAAATGTTCCATGAGTGAAGGAATCTTTTTTTTTTTAAGGCAAAAATTAAATGTCACAGCACTTAGTTGTGGCTCACAATGGTTGTTTCACCTGTGACCACTTCTCTATATGCCTTACGGGGAGTAGGCACGCATTCAAGACTGGTGCATCATGTGAGGGTTCCGCTTCCGTCAAAATCTGTCTACGAGAGAATACAGCGATAAGCAGATTGACTACCCTCCCGCCTTTGGGACGACTCCCTTTGTTTGAGCAGAGACAAGACCATCTCGTCATTATATACAGCATCACACCAGAATTGGAGTCAATTCCATTTCAATCCATGACTAACGCCGTTGACTTCCTAAATTGACACCAACCCTTGTTTACATGGTCCTACTCCGGCATACTGACAAATGACTTAGTCTGTGTCTTATATTACTTTAAAAACACTAACCACCACCTTCAATATCAACCTCGTGATGAGTCTAGCTTGGCCTCATCACAAATAATAATTGATCCATGATTAAAACGGTTTCATCCTTAAATATGGAAACGTTCCAATTATTTAAAAAACAACAGATCTTTACATCAACATAAAAAGTGAACAGATGATTTGAAAAAATGATTGACAGCTATTCTCCAGGATATTTCTGCTCAGAGGGAGTGACAGCTACTGGAAAAATGTGAATGGCTGTGTGGGGATCTGGACTGGGCTCCGGACAGGGGATTGGTCAGGCTGGCGCTGTGGTCACTCTTCTATTCTTTCTTTTCTCATGACTGTTCTAACCACCAGGGAACAAGTCAATCCACAGGGCTGCTGAAGCTACAACTCCACCACCTCTCTTTTCCCTTTAAAAGTCTCATCGACTGTGCTGTAGTGTCCTTTCTTCTCCTTGTTTAGCCGACATGCAGAATCCAAAGATATCCATGCAGATGCATAAACATAAAACTGATGTTGAAATTCAAATGGTTGTTCATACATTCTCTTCCACACACTCAAACCCATTCCTATACACAGTGCAAGCAGGGAAATGGCTACTCTTCAAGGTACACACTTCTTCTTACCCCTCTCCCACTCCACTTTCCCTCTGTAGGAACAGTCCACACGACTTGTAACAGCAAGTTTCAGCAAGAGCACTTGTAAATTGCAGAAATATGGCTTTTAAAACCGTAACAATCAAAATAAAAACTAGTTTAAATATTTTTCACCCTCCCCCCCCAAAAAAATATTTTTCTTATTCTTTCATGTGTTTCTACATTTGTTTGGATTATTATTATTATTTTTTTTTTATCCAGTAGTAAAAAAAAACAAAAAAAATCATCTGCAGTGTATGGAAGGATTAATGTGTTGCTTGTCAGAGACTTCGTGTGTGTTGGATAGGTGCAGCATGCGTTTGGCTGGTGGTGGAGTGGTATTTGCTGGCATAACCCAGCGATGGTAAAGTGTTGTTGATATTTTGATGTGCCCAGTGTAGTAGTAGTGTGGAGGGCAGACAGGTGGGGTCCTGCAGGCATGGCCAAGGGCAGCCCTGTCCTGTTCCACCTGGTCCCGTCAGAATGAGAGACAGGGCCGCCAGTCTATCCACACAGGCCTGCTGAGGTCAGTCATCACGTCATGCTCTAGGATCCATGTTTTCACCACTTCCTGGTGTGTGTGTGTGTCTTGTGCAAGTGTTTGTTTGAGTGTGTCAGTCTGTGTGCACACGCGCACTCATTTCCCCAGCAGTGCTAGTGTGTGAACATGTGGTAGCTTGCCTGCTCATGTGAGTGTGTGAGGTCAGTCCCGTATGCTGGCGGCGGAGTAAGAGAACTGAGGGAAGTGTGTGCGAGAGAGGTCAGTCCAAAATGCTGGCAGAGTAAGAGAACTGAGGGAAGTGTGTGCGAGAGAGGTCAGTCCCGTATGCTGGCGGAGTAAGAGAACTGAGGGAAGTGTGTGCGCTGGTCCTGGTCTTCTGCATCTAAGCTGTGGTCTGGAGTAGACAGAACCAGGAGATTTAATACACAAACAAGGAAATGTTTTATTTTTCTTCCTACAATTAAAAAACATTTTTAAACAGTGAGACAAACACAAAGAGACACATTCAACTCACACTTGTCCGGGGGCGTTACGGTGATGGTCTGTGCCGTGAACTCATCGTCAAAGTATCGCGTGTCCGTCTCTGACGTCACCTGGGGCTTGAAGGGAGGCAAGAGCTTCCTCTCTACCACATCCTGCCAGTTGATGGTGGTGAAGAACATATGAGTCATCACGTCTTTGGCATCTTCTTGTCCACCTCCAAGCCTACAAAATGATCAGTAATCATCAGCATCGTCACTATTTTCTTCACTCAATATATATAAATATAAGACAGAAATACACACCTCTGCTTGGGGTCCTTTTTGAGCAGGCCAGCAAGCAGGGCCTTGGCTTCGGGGGCCAGGTTCTTGGGGAAGCGGATCTCCTCCATGAGAATGAGCTCAAACAACCGCTCGTGGTCCTGGTTGTAAAAGGGCAGTCGACCGCACATCATCTCATACATGACCACACCCAGGCCCCACCAGTCCACCGCTCGGCCGTAGTCATTGTCCTCTAATACCTGGAGGGGAGAGAGATACAAAGAGAAATAGCTAATCCAATTCTATGGAAGCCATTGCAATTTGAACAATGAACTATTTGGAGACGGGCTGTCTATTCCGGTTGATAATCATTTACTTTACAATGGTAGAGTTATTAACTTTTTATGTTAAGCATTATTTGCTGGATAGAGAATTATTGACTGGAACCCAATCCAAGATGAGAAACCAGCAAGGAATGCATCTGGAATTGTTAACTGGGCACACTGCCATGTACTGTTCAAAGCACAACTAGAATGTATGATTTTGTTCACTGTGCTGTAGTTACCTCAGGTGCAAGGTATTCTGGAGTCCCACAAAAGGTCTTCATGGTAGCCCCGTCTGTGATTCCCTCTTTACACAGTCCAAAATCTGTGATCTTTATGTGTCCATCTTTATCCAGCATTAAGTTCTCCAGCTGGAAGAGGAAGACAGAGAGAATGAAGAGTGAGTGACCACAGGAGAATCAGCAGCAGAAAACACCACCGCTGACATGACAGCTAACTGTAGAATGGACCACAGACTTACAGGCTTTTCACCAAGAGGCTTGTGCTCAAATCAAAGTATTGTCGCATACACATATTTATATATGATGGGATGTATAGACGTTGTGGACAGAATATGTAGTATATCTGAAGAACACGTAGGATAGAATAGTCACACACACACACAAAGCTATAGCTGAATAGAATGGACTTGACTAGAATACAGTATTTACATATGAAATGGGTGAAACAGTACGGAAACATTTCAAACAACAGGAAATATGGGCCGTTTTCCTTGACCCAGATTAAGCAGTCTGTGGTAGGATTGAGCCTAGTCCTATACTAATTCAGAAGGACTTTTAGTCCAAGACTGGGCTTCATCTGGGTCCAGGAAAACAGACCATATTTCATATTGTGCGAAATGTTAGTCTCGAGAATATACTTTCAATGTGAGGAGGTGCGTCAGGGAAACATCAGCCAGACATACAGACAGGGAAGCGGCCATTACCTTCAGGTCCCTGTAGACAACGTCCTGTGAGTGGAGGTACTCCAGCGCAGACACAATCTCCGCACCGTAGAACCGTGCCCGGTCTTCTGTGAACACACGGTCTCGCGACAAGTGAAAGAACAGCTCTCCTCCGTTTGCATATTCCATCACAAAGCATAGCCGGTCATGTGTTTGGAACGCATATTTCAGTGTCTGTGTGTGAGGTGGGGGGAGGAGTCAGAATTAGTGACCACATTTGAATCAGGTGGCTCCTTGATGAAATGTTGTAATCAGTAAGGTCAGATAATGTCAGATAGGAACTCACCGTTAAGAAGGGATGCCTTGTATTCTGAAGGACTCTGCTTTCTGTTACTGTGTGTGCTACCTCATCCTTATGGAACACATCACACAAAAACACACCATGAGGGACAGACATTCACCCAGCAGTGTACAGCTGGTCTTGGACTTCTGAGCCACTCAAGAACCCACAATAGAACCAAGAAGTAACAGTCATCAAAAGCAGCATACTTCCAGGGGTATGGTGCAGAAGTCTGGCCTCGTACAGAACAGAACACTTTTCCCTATATAGTGCACTACTAGTTTTGACCAGCGCCCTATGGGTACCGGTCAAAAGTACCGCCATATATAAGGAACCATTTGGACGCCTCTGTCATTTCCTTTGATGCCAAATGGTTACCTTAGCGATGATGACTTCTTTCCTCAGGATCTTCATGGCGTAGTACATTCCTGTGGCCTTCTCCTTCACCAGGATCACCTTGCCAAACGTTCCCTTCCCTAGCAGCTTCAGGTAGTCAAAGTCACTCATGGTCTGTGGGGGGGGAGACAAACACCATGAATAAGTCTGAGATCTGAACTCTCAAGACAGTTTGGATGACAGGATTTATTTGACCATGACAATTACAGAGTATAAGTAATAAAGAGTTTACATAGACCTGCACAACGGTTTTAGATGAAGAACGGGCAGAGAATGGAGCAGAAAACGCACCAACACACACTATGGCCCAGGTCACATAGGGAGATGGTAAACCCGCTGTGATGAGGTACTGTTACTAAGGAGGAGATATTCAGAACTAGGATACAGAGTTTCCAATGGACAAACGCAGCCACATCTAGAGGAGGGCTGTTGGACAAACACAAAGAGCACTGACAGGTCTGCTAGGTTGCTAGGGGGGCAGTGACAGGTCTGCTAGGTTGCTAGGGGGCAGTGACAGGACTGCTAGGTTGCTAGGGGGACAGTTGCAGGTCTGCTAGGTTGCTAGGGGACAGTGACAGGTCTGCTAGGTTGCTAGGGGGACAGTGAGGTCTGCAGGTTGCTAGGGGACAGTGACAGGTCTGCTAGGGGACAGTGACAGGTCTGCTAGGTTGCTAGGGGGACAGTGACAGGTCTGCTAGGTTGCTAGGGGGACAATGACAGGTCTGCTAGGTTGGCAGCAGAACACTGACCACTTTGTTGCGGGACTTGGACATGGCCACCTCCATCTCCTCCATGCTGCTGCAGTCGCTGGGGGAGCCAAACGTGACGTCCATGGGAGCCTCTTCCTCTCGCATCTTCAGGCCGTTGGCCACCGCTTGGATCGCCCTCATCCATTCCTCCCTGGAAGGAGAGAGGAGGTTAAATGTAGATCACTTCAAGCCCAAAAGACATTAATGTACATTGACTGAGTGTATGTGTGTAGATACGGTGGATATGAGGGTGATTAACTAGTGAGGTCACTAATGGGGTCAATTGCAGACCTCTAATCCTGAAAGTTGGTTATGTAAAAATAATACAACTTGGAGAAGGAGGGCATTGACCAGTTTACAGAGAAACACCCACTCAACTCTTCCATGTTGTCCCTGCCTCTGGACCTTTCTGTTCTCACCTTTCCTCGTTACTCTCCACGTGGAAGGTGCGCTCTATGACTGTGGTCCACTGTAGGCAGCGGATGACAAACGTGTTGGGCCTGGGCCGTTCTGTCTTCATCAGCTGGCACTCTGCAGACAGGGAGTAATCGAGAAGTTAGAGTGCGCTACTCTAGACACTGAGTGAATCTCAATAGTCGTCCCTCGATTCCTCTCCCCCAGTCTTCCCTAAAAACCTCCTCAAAAAGTAATCTTATGATGTGAGGAAAGGATTCCAGGAGAGGAAACACAAGGAATAATAAAAAATAAAATAAAACAATTAAGAGAGCCAATCTGTGTGAACAGCACCAAGCAACTCTCATCCAAGTACCACCAGGCTCCAGAAGTTGGCCCAAAAATGACAGAGACCAACCTGCCACAGAGAAGTTGTTGAGGGGTGGGAGGCTGTGGTCGGACGACATCTCTGGTTTCTCCTTGTAGCCGATGAAGGAGCCATCGCTCTTCAGGATGAAGTACCGCGGCCTCCACGTCTTAATGTACTCTCCTGCAGGGAGCGGGAGTTAGAGAGGGGGGAGAGCGGGAGTTAGAGGGGCACATGAGCCATACATACAGTGGAGAGAACAAGTATTTGATACACTGCCGATTTTGCAGGTTTTCCTACTTACAAGGCATGTAGAGGTCTGTAATTGTTATCATAGGTACACTTCAACTGTGAGAGACGGAATCTAAAACAAAAATCCAGAAAATCACATTGTATTATTTTTAACTTAAGGTATAGGGGGCAGCATTTTCACTTTTGGATAAATAGCGTGCCCAATTTCAACTTCCTGCTACTCATGCCAAGAATATAAGATATGCATATTATTAGTAGATTTGGATAGAAAACACTGAAGTTTCTAAAACTGTTTGAATCATGTCTGTGAGTATAATATAACTTATGTAGCAGGCAAAACCCAGAGGACTAACCGTTCAGAATTGTTTTTATTTTTTAAGTCTCTCTGTTCACTGAGGTCTCATTGGGAAACGATATTTCTTAGGAACTTGTTTTCAGTTCCTACCGCTTCCACTGGATGTCACCAGTCTTTGGAATTTGGTTGAGGTTATTAATTTGTGCAATGAGGAAGTATGGCCATCTAGGAACTGCGTAACACTGTTGAGAGTTGCGCAAGACTTGAAAAGTAGCTTGGTTTGTTGTCTTCCTGTATTGAACACAGATAGACCCGTCTTCAATTTGATCGACTATTAACGTTTAACGATACCTAAAGTTGTATTACAAAAGTAGTTTGAAATGTTTTGGCAAAGTTTACAGGCAACTTTTGAAATATTTTGTAGTGACGTTGCGCAATTTGGAAGCTGTTTTTTTCTGGATCAAAAGCGCCAAATAAATGGACATTTTGGATATATATAGACGGAATTAAACAACAATTAAACAAAAGGACCAATTGTGATGTTTATGGGACATATTGGAGTGCCAACAAAAGAAACTCGTCAAAGGTAAGGCATGTTTTATATTTTATTTCTGCGTTTTGTGTAGCGCCTGCAGGGTTGAAATATGCTACCCTCTTTGTTTACTGTTGTGCGATCATCAGATAATAGCTTCTTATGCTTTCGCCAAAAAGTCTTTTTAAAATCTGACATGTTGGCTGGATTCACAACGAGTGTACCTTTAATTTACTATCTTACATGTGTGATTTAATGAAAGTTAGATTTTTATATCAATTTATTTGAATTTGCCGCACTGCATTTCCCCTGGCTTTTGGCCAAGTGGGACGCAAGCGTCCCCTATACCATAAAAAGTTGTCATTAATTTGCATTTTATTGCTTGACATAAGTATTTGATCACCTACCAACCAGTAAGAATTCCAGCTCTCACAGACCTGTTAGTTTTTCTTTAAGAAGTCCTCCTGTTCTCCACTCATTACCTGTATTAACTGCACCTGTTTGAACTCGTTACCTGTATAAAAGTCACCTGTCCACACACTCAATCAAACAGACTCCAACCTCTCCACAATGGCCAAGACCAGAGAGCTGTGTAAGGACATCAGGGTAAAATTGTAGACCTGCACAAGGCTTGGATGGGCTACAGGACAATAGGCAAGCAGCTTGGTGAGAAGGCAACAACTATTGGCACAATTATTAGAAAATGTAAGAAGTTCAAGATGACGGTCAATCACCCTCGGTCTGGGCCTCCATGCAAGATCTCACCTCGTGGGGCATCAATGATCATGAGGAAGTTGAGGGATCAGCCCAGAACTACACAGCAGGACCTGGTCAATGACCCGAAGAGAGCTGGGACCACAGTCTCAAAGAAAACCATTAGTAACACACTACGCCGTCATAGATTAAAATCCTACAGCGCACGCAAGGTCCCCCTGCTCAAGCCAGCACATGTCCAGGCCCGTCTGAAGTTTGCCAATGACCATCTGGATGATCCAGAGGAGGAATGGGAGAAGGTCATGTGGTCTGATGAGACAAACAGAGCTTTTTGGTCTAAACTCCACTCGCTGTGTTTGGAGGAAGAAGAAGGATGAGTACAACCCCAAGAACACCATCCCAACCGTGAAGCATGGAGGTGGAAACATCATTCTTTGGGGATGCTTTTCTGCAAAGGGGACAGGACGACTGCACCGTATTGAGGGGAGGATGGATGGGGCCATGTATCGCAAGATCTTGGCCAACAACCTCCTTCCCTCAGTAAGAGCATTGAAGATGGGTTGTGGCTGGGTCTTCCAGCATGACAACGACCCGAAACACACAGCCAGGGCAACTAAGGAGTGGCTCCGTAAGAAGCATCTTAAGGTCCCGGAGTGGCCTAGCCAGTCTCCAGACCTGAACCCAATAGAAAGTCTTTGGAGGGAGCTGAAAGTCCGTATTGCCCAGCGACAGCCCCGAAACCTGAAGGATCTGGAGAAGGTCTGTATGGAGGAGTGGGCCAAAATCCCTGCTGCAGTGTGTGCAAACCTGGTCAAGAACTACAGGAAACGTATGATCTCTGTAATTGCAAACAAAGGTTTCTGTACCAAATATTAAGTTCTGCTTTTCTGATGTATCAAATAATTATGTCATGAAATAAAATGCAAATTAATTACTTAAAAATCATACAATGTGATTATCTTGATTTTTGTTTTAGATTCCGTCTCTCACAGTTGAAGTGTATCTATAATACAAATTACAGACCTCTACATGCTTTGTAAGTAGGAAACACTGCCGATTTTGCAGGTTATCAAATACTTGTTCTCCCCACTATATTAGGGTTTATGTTTAACTAATTCTGAGTAAAGTGGACACAGTGTCCTAGTAACAGACACAGTGAAACAGCAACTAGTGAAGCTCAGCTCACCCCTCTTATGGAGCCAGCCCTCTCTGACCACACTGATGTCGTTCATGCTGGGGCAGAGGACGGAGGGTTGCGTGGTGTCAGGGTGTGGTCACAGGGGGAATATGGGGGGGAGCTGTGACTGTTGGCGAAGGGCGTCAGATGTGTCTCTGACAAAAACGCCACTCAATACCTGGGGGACAGAAAGACCAGAGATAAACATATTAGCCGCAATTGAAAGAGAATACATATTCATTGATTATTATTACAAATGAAAAGCTGAGTACTGATGATCATGAAAACATGTCACTGCGTTGGTTTATGACAATGGAAAATAATTGCCCACATGACGATTACATAAACATCACTTTCCAAGATGTGTGTGTAATGTAAACTGGAAATAAAGAGGCACTGTCAGATAGGAAAAACACTGTTGCATGGCAGGGGGCGTGGCAATGAGCGTGGTTGGTCGTCGGGGAGGCTACATTTTAGAGTACATTATAGAGGCCCCCATCTTGGTGCCGCAGAAGCCAATTTGCTGCAAATTGTACAAATTTCTCCATTGAGCTGAGAACATTTTGCCGTTTTAAAGCCAGTTTCCTGCAATTCTATAGATTTTGCCCGGTGTTCTTTTGCTCAAACATAAAATACTTCTAAATTCATTGTTTTGGAATGTTCTATTCTGCCTGTCTAGCTTCTATTTTGTAAGTTCTTAAAGATTATATATAAATATAAAAAATAAATATAAAATATATATATTTAACACATTTTTCCATCTCTGAAAGTAATAAAGAAAAACTTGACTTAGGCGGCATGAAAAAAAGTAGGATTACAATGGCAGAAGGCTACTTTGTGATGGTCACCTGTACAATAGTAGAGTAAGGGATAGTACATTACAGCCTTAATCTAATTAAATCAATTTTAAACACACAATAGCAAAAACAAGGTTTAGACAAATCACATTTACAGTTGAAAGTTTACATACACCTTAGCCAAATACATTTAAACTCAGTTTTTCACAGTTCCTGACATTTAATCCTAGTAAAAATTCACTGTCTTCGGTCAGTTAGGATAACCACTTTATTTTAAGAATGTGAAATGTCAGAATAGTTTACATACACTCAATTAGTATTTGGTAGCATTGCCTTTAAATTGTTTAACTTGGGTCAAACATTTGGGTAGCCTTCCACAAGCTTCCCACAATAAGTTGGGCGAATTTTGGCCCAGTCCTCCTGACAGAGCTGGTGTAACCGAGTCATGTTTGTAGGCCTCTTTGCTCGCACACGCTTTTTCAGTTCTGCCCACACATTTTCTATAGGATTGAGGTCAGGGCTTTGTGATGGCCACTCCGATACCTTGACTTTGTTGTCCTGAAGCCATTTTGGCACAACTTTGGAAGTATGCTTGGGGTCATTGTCCATGTGGAAGACACATTTGCAACCAAGCTTTAACTTCCTGACTGATGTCTTGAGACGTTGCTTCAATATGTCCATATAATTTTCCACCCTCATGATCCCATCTATTTTGTGAAGTGCACCAGTCCCTCCTGCAGCAAAGCACCACCACAACATGATGCTGCCACCCCGTGCTTCACGGTTGGGATAGTGTTCTTCAGCTTGCAAGCATCCCCCTTTTCCCTCCAAACATAATGATGGTCATTATGACCAAACAGTTCTATTTTTGTTTCATCAGACCAGAGGACATTTCTCCAAAAAAGTACGATCTTTGACCCCATGTGTAGTTGCAAACCGTAGTCTGGCTTTTTTTAATGGCGGTTTTGGAGCAGAGGCTTCTTCAATGCTGAGCTGGTTTCCTCCAGCATCTTCACAAGGTCCTTTGCTGTTGTTCTGGGATTGATTTGCACTTTTCGCACCAAAGTACGTTCATCTCTAGGAGACGGAACACCTCTCCTTCCTGAGCGGTATGATGGCTGCGTGGTCCCATGGTGTTTATACTTGCGTACTATTGTTTGTACAGATGAACATGGTACCTTCAGGCCTTTGGACATTGCTCCCAAGGATGAGCCAGACTTGGAGGGAGGTCCACCATTTTTTTTCCTGAGGTCTTGGCTGATTTCCTTTGATTTTCCCATGATGTCAAGCAAAGAGGCACTGAGTTTGAAGGTAGGTCTTGAAATACATCCACAAGTACATCTCCAATTGACTCAAATGATGTCAATTAGCCTATCGGAAGATTCTAAAGCCATGACATAATTTTTCCCAGCTGTTTAAAGGCACAGTCAACTTAGTATATGTAAACTTCTGACCCACTGGAATTGTGACAGTGAATTATATGCAAAATTGTCTGTCTGTAAACAATTGTTGGAAATATTACTTGTGTCATGCACTGTATATCATTAACGTTTATGAATTAGCAAATTATCTAGCCTAGGCAGCCAATATGCATATCTAGCCTAGTGCATATCGAGCACCCATTATTGGCTACATATCATTCATCATCATCATCATCATCATCGTATATAGATCAAATCAAAATCAAATCAAATTTATTTATATAGCCCTTCGTACATCAGCTGATATCTCAAAGTGCTGTACAGAAACCCAGCCTAAAACCCCAAACAGCAAGCAATGCAGGTGTAGAAGCACGGTGGCTTGGAAAAACTCCCTAGAAAGGCCAAAACCTAGGAAGAAACCTAGAGAGGAACCAGGCTATGTGGGGTGGCCAGTCCTCTTCTGGCTGTGCCGGGTGGAGATTATAACAGAACATGGCCAAGATGTTCAAATGTTCATAAATGACCAGCATGGTTGAAATATTATTATTATTATTATTATTATTATTATTATTAAGGCAGAACAGTTGAAACTGGAGCAGCAGCACGGCCAGGTGGACTGGGGACAGTCATCATGTCAGGTAGTCCTGGGGCATGGTCCTAGGGCTCAGGTCCTCCGAGAGAGAAAGAGAGAATTAGAGAACGCACACTTAAATTCACACAGGACACCGAATAGGACAGGAGAAGTACTCCAGATATAACAAACTCACCCTAGCCCTCCGACACATAAACTACTGCAGCATAAATACTGGAGGCTGAGACAGGAGGGGTCAGGAGACACTGTGGCCCCATCCGAGGACACCCCCGGACAGGGCCAAACAGGAAGGATATAACCCCACCCAATTTGCCAAAGCAAAGTATATAGCTATAGCCATTTCTTTACATAACCAATATTTCCAGTTACACCCCTGTTTCTGCATGAACATTTTGTTGCTCTCAAAACATCTTGAGTAGTCTGATGGTGCCCAGAATATATTGTTTGCAACTAATTTGGCTTTCCACTTCTGGGAGTACTTGGCCCATCCACAGGGGGTACTTGAGAAGACTCATGAGACCATAGGCCTACTGGTAAAATATACATAAGGGGGTACTTCAGTGGTACTCTGAACAGAGCAAAATGTACTTGGTGTTACATTAACTGAAAAAGGTTGGGAAACCATTGCTCTACAGGACAGCAAGGATATTTAAATACATTTTTTGTAGAATTCGTACCATCTTAAGGTTAAAATCACTTGTTTTCATAATTCAGCTGCTTGGCTCATTATAATTAATACTGCGCTACAATTGCTCCAACCCTAGCAGTCTTGAAACCTCACGTGCCTAGCAAGAGACAACAATAGTCATGTCATTCATGTTATCCAACATATAGACGTTAATGCTCAGGACAGTACAATAACAGACACCCCCCCCACCCCCAAAAGAGCAAACATTTGCCCATAAAACATGCAGACAGTGAGAAACTTTAAGTGAAATAATCTGTCTGTAAACAATTGTTGGAAAAATTCCTTGTGTCATGCACAAAGTAGATGTCCTAACCGACTTGCCAAAACTATAGTTTGTTTTCAAGAAATTTGTGGAGTGGTTGAAAAAAAGAGTTAACTTAATAAGTGTATGTAAACTTCCGACTTCAACTGTAGATAAAAGTATTCAAAGCCTTTGCCTAGTACTTTATTGAAGCACCTTAGGTTGCGATTTACAGCCTTGAGTCTTTTGGTAGGACGCTACAAGCTTGGCACACCTGTATTTGGGGAGTTTCTTCCATTCTTCTTTGCAGATCCTCTCAAGCTCTGTCAGGTTGGATGGGGAGTGTCGCTGCACAGCTATTTTCAGGTCTCTCCAGAGATGTTCGATCGGGTTCAAGTCTGGGCTCCGGCTGGGCCACTCTAAGACATTCAGAGACTTGTCCCGAAGCCACTCCTGTGTTGTCTTGGCTGGGTGCTTAGGATCGTTGTCCTATTAAAAGTGAACCTTCGCTCCTAGTCTGAGGTCCTGAGCACTCTGGAGCAGGTTTTCATCAAGCATCTCTCTGAACTTTGCTTCATTCAGCTTTCACTCGATCCTGACTTGCCTCCCAGTCCCTGCCACTGAAAAACATCTCCACAGCATGATGCTGCCACCACGCTTCACCGTAGGGGTGGTGCCAGGTTTCCTCCAGATGTGTTGCTTGGCATTCAGGCCAAAGAGTTCAATCTTGGTTTCATCAGACCAGAGAATCTTGTTTCTCATGGCCTAAGAGTCTTTAGGTGCCTTTTGGCACGCTCAAAGCGGGCTGTCATGTGCCTTTTACTAAAGGCCCGATTGGTGCTGCAGAGATGGGGGAACCTTCCAGAAGGACAACCATCTACACAGAGTAACTTTGGAGCTCTATAGAGTGACCATCGGGTTCAAATCAAAATCAAATAAAATTGTATTTGTCACATGTGCCGAATACAACGGGTGTAGACCTTACAGTGAAATGCTTACTTACAATCCTTAACCAACAACGCTTTATGAAGTAAAGAAAAAAGTATGAAGTAAAAAAATAGAAAATAAAATTAACAAATAATTGAACAGCAGCCGAAAAATAACAATAGCGATGCTATATACAGGACATATCGGTACAGAGTCAATGTGTGGGGGCACCGGTTAGTAGAGGTAATTGAGGTTTATGTGCATGTAGGTAGAGTTAAAGTACAATGGAAAGACAAACAGATAGTAGCAGCAGCATAAAAGAGGGGTGTGGGTAGCCCTTTGATTAGCTGTTTAGGAGCCTTATGGCTTTGGGGGTAGAAGCTGCCTTTGGACCTAGACTTGGTGCTCCTGGTTCTTGGTCGACTCCCTGGCCAAGGCCCAAACTTCTTCCATTTAAGAACGATGGAACTGCTGTGAACAATGGCCGGTTAGCTTAGCCATCTGTCTATCTCTACCTAGCTACCAATGACTGATGTTTACAAAATGAAGTAACAATTAGCCATCCTGTATGGCCTACTGAAATGAATAGCTAACTACTTGTTCTTGGGGACCTTTAATGCTGCAGAATTTTTTTGGTACCCTTTACCAGATCTGCGCCTCGACACAATCCTCTCTTGGAGCTCTACGGAAAATTCCTTCGACCACATGGCTTGATTTTTGCTCTGACAAGCACTGTCAACTGTGGTGTGTACCTTTCATAATCATGCCGAATCGATTGCATTTACCACAGGTGGAAACAGGATGCACCGGAGCTCAAATTCGAATCTCATAGCCACAGGTCTGAATAATTATATTTTTTCACCTCTTATTCATGATATCCAAGTGGTAGTTACAGTCTTGTCCCATCGCTGCAACTCCCGTACGGACTCGGGAGAGCCGAAGGTCGAGAACCGTGCGTCCTCTGAAACATGACCCCGCCAAGTCGCACTGCTTCTTGACACAACGCTCGCTTAACCCAGAACCCAGGCACACCATTGTGTCGGAGGTAACACCGTACACCTGGCGATCATGTCAGCGTGCATTGCGCCCGGCCTGCCACAGAAGTCGCTAGAGCGAGATGGGACAAGGACAAACCGGCCAGCCAAACCCTCCCTTAACCCACACAACGCAGGGCCAATTGTACGCCGCCACATGGGTCTTGCGGTCGAGACAGGCTGTGACACAGCCTGGGATCGAATCAGGATCTGTAGTGACGCAGATAGACCTGCGTTGCTGTGCTTTAGAACGCTGCGCCACTCGGGATGCTAGGGTCTGAATACTTATGTACATAATGAATCTGTTTTAAATGTGTTCCAAAATTTTATAATAAGGCTGTAATGTAACAAAATGTGGAAAAAGGTGTCAATACTTCCCGAATGCACTGTAAATGTGTTGGTAACATTTTCAGTGGCCATTTTTAAAAGTAGTCCTTGTGCATAGTTCTATTGTTTGTTAAAACCTCTTAAGGATCTGACCCTTTTTTCAATTTCTGCCTAAAATGACCAAATCTAAGTGCCTGTAAGCTCAGGACCTGAAGCAAGGACATGCATATTATTGATACCATTTAAAAGGAAACACTTTGAAGTTTGTGGAAATGTGAAATTAATGTAGGATAATTTAACATTACATCTGGTAAAAGGTAATACAAAGAAAATAAACATGAGTTTTGTTTTTGTACCATCTTTGGAGAGAGAAAGAGAACAGCCATGATGTATTATTCCAGCCCGGGTGCAATTTGGATTATGGCCACTGGATGGCAGCAGTGTATGTGCAATGTTTTAGACTGATCCAATTAACAATTACATATCTGTTCAAAATGTCAAAACATATGCCTAACTGTTCCAAACTGTTATGGTTGGGAAGCATGTGGATGCCTTTACAGGCATGCAGGTGTAAAATGAGGAGAGCAAAAAAAATTGGACCAGCAAGGCTGACATGTTTTTTATTAAATCATCAAGTCTCTGTTGACTGACTCCTCTTTCTGATTCTGGCCCGTGTGTATGTGAATCCTCATCACCAGAAAGTGTTGGGTCTGTGTCTGTTCTGCAGCCAGCTCTGTTCAGTTAGAGCCCAGCGGCCACCTGTCTCAGCTTGCCCTGGCACAGGCTGGCCGTACTCCTGGTTACCATGGGCACCGCACTACCGAATAATCCCCACCTTGTGATGCACTGCCCACCGGCTGTTACACAACTAGGCTACACAATAAAATAACTGCCAACTACCTTTCATCACCCCACCCCCCGCTGCTGCTTCCTTATCTCATTTACCCAACTCATACACACGTGAAGTCCTCTAGAGCAGGGATTCCCAAACCTTTTCACTCGGGCCGCCATTCCAGCATTGGGGAACATCTTGCTTCCCCCCCGGCAACGATCCACGTCTATTTCTATGCGCACAAGCACTGCCGATGACACAAACTGTTCACATCCCTCTTGTTGGTGGAGACATTTTGTGGGTTTAAAGCAAATTTTCTTGCAATTCTATACATTTTGCCATGTGTATTCATGTGATATTTGAGTGACTAAAACAATATATATGGGCTAGAAAACATGACCAGAAGAACTGATGATGCAATACCCAAGGTGCATTCTACAATTACAACTTTAAAGAGCAAGTTGAGTTCCTGCCGACCCCTCAGTTTGGGAACCACTGCTCTAGAGGAACAAGACAAACAGAACTAGTGCTACCATCATGGTAGTAACATGACCAAATTGGGTAAAATCTTTTGCAGCTAGCTTGATCTGTCGCCTCTTTTCGGTTTGTTTACCCATTACTCTGACTTCCAACTGACATTTCAAAAGAAAATGGCATGATGCAAGTCGTAATGACAGATGGAGGTAGGCAACAGTACTGGTACTCTGGTGTTGCCAGGTAAAGAGATGAGCTCTCTACTGGTATGTCACTAGCGATTTGTTTTGTTCCAAGGGATGGGCAACATGCCTGAACACTGCAGTGTCAAATCTCAGATTAGACCTACAAAGTAGAGGTCGACCGATTATGATTTTTCAATGTCGATACCGATTATTGGAGGGCCATAAAAGCCGATACCGATTAATGGGCTGATTTATTTATTTGTTTGTAATAATGACAATTACAACAATACTGAATGAACACTTATTTTAACTTAATATATTACACCAATAAAATCAATTTAGCCTCAAGTAAATAATGAAACATGTTCAATTTGGGTTAAATAATGCAAAAACAAAGTGTTGGAGAAGAAAGTAAAAGTGCAATATGTTCCATGTAAAATATGTGCCATGTAAGAAAGCTAACGTTTCAGTTCCTTGCTCAAGAACATGAGAACATATGAAAGCTGGTGGTTCCTTTTAACATGAGTCTTCAATATTCCCAGGTAAGAAGTTTTAAGTTGTAGTTATTATAGGAATTATAGGACTATTTCCCTCAATACTATTTGTATTTCATTAACCTTTGACTATTGGATGTTCTTATAGGCACTTTAGTATTGCCAGTGTAACAGTATAGCTTCCGTCCCTCTCCTCGCTCCTCCCTGGGCTCGAACCTGCAACATAACGATAATTTGCGCATGCTAACTTGCTAGTCATTTCACTTCGGTTACACGAGCCTCATCTCTGGAGTTGATAGGCTTGAAGTCATAAACAGCGCAATACTTGACGCACAACGAAGAGCTGCTGGCAAAACTCACGAAAGTGCTGTTTGAATGAATGTTTACGCATCTGCTTCTGCCTACCACCGCTCAGTCAGATACTTGTATGCTCAGTCAGATTATATGCAACGTAAGACACGCTAGATAATATCTAGTAATATCATCAACCATGTGTAGTTAACTAGTGATTATGATTGATTTATAGTTTTTTATAAGATAAGTTTAATGCTAGCTAGCAACTTACCTTGGCTTACTGCATTCGCCTAACAGGCAGTCTCCTTGTGGAGTGCAACGAGAGAGAGGCAGGTCGTTATTGCGTTGGACTAGTTAACTGTAAGGTTGCAAGATTGGATCCCCCGAGCTGACAAGGTGAAAATCTGTCGTTCTGCTCCTGAACAAGGCAGTTAACCCACTGTTCCTAGGCCGTCATTGAAAATAAGAATGTGTTCTGAACTGACTTGCCTAGTTAAATAAAGATTAAATAAAAGGTGTGAAAAAAAAAAAAAAATAGGCGCCCAAAAATACAGATTTCCGATTGTTATGAAAACTTGAAATCGGCCCTAATTAATCGGCTATACCGATTAATCGGTCGACCTCTACTACAAAGCACAATCCAAACTGCAGCTCATCATGGCAACTGGTCTCCTGGCCAATAGATTGACATGAGAGTTTCAAAGAATCACATGTGAAGTTGTTCTGCTTTAGAGGATGAGCTTTTCCCTTCATCAACTAATAGGTCAGACGTCTGTTGGGATCCAAAACATTTTGCTTCCCATCTCCAAGATGGCAGAAATAGCATAACATTATATATTTTAGTCATTTATTTGACACACTGATTCAGAGCAACTTAGAGGAGCAATTACGGTTAAGTGCCTTGCTTAAGGGCATGTCGACTGATTTTCCACCTAGTCAGCTCTGGGACCTTTGGTTACCAGTCCAAAGTTCTGAAAAGGAAAATTCCACCCAAAAACTATTAGTCCATTATTGATATAGTCCCAAAATGTTTTGCATGTCAGCAATCAAATTTAAGACATTTAACTTTGAAAATAGAGACTAATGAAACAAATACCTAAAGACCATTTTTGGGTGAAATTGTCCTTTAACCGTTAGGCTACCTGCCTCCCCACAGGGGAACCAGCATTATCAATTCCTAGAAACACAATGGGACAACACGTTCTGCTACAGGATAGGCTCCATAGATTTAACCATATTCTATTGGGAGAGGAGTAGTCAAATGTTCAATGATTATTTGTTAACAAAATAAAAGGATAAACAGTGGGAGGGGCCTGACATTACACAGAAGTGACTGGTGTCTGTTTGAACTGTACTGTTTGCAGAGATAAAATCCAATGGATCCCTTCCACTTAGTCAATTCCAAATCTATTATTAAAATAATCAAGTGTAAATCTGTGGGCTGTTTAATGGGTTGATTTTGATGAGAACTGGGTACCAGTAAGACACTTGAATTGATACAAATTCAAACAACACAAATAACAGCATCAACTAGGTGGGTAGGTTGCTACTTTCAAAAGAAAAACTTGTGTGTGGGTGACATGACTTAGCTAAATAACATTACTGCATGAAACAAGAGGCTACCTCAACTGAAGCCTTAAATGACCGGGCCTTTTCAGAGTAGCGTTACGTCGAACGGTGACCATGAATCGATATTAGCCGACTCAAGTCATCATAAATCGTTTAGTTTAGTTTAATCGGCTAGGTCGCCATCTACACCTGCCCCGTAAAAATTTTGTTGACAGATAAAATGAAACCACTGCATGGAGGCGTCGGTGAATGAACAACAATGGATAATGGTTAGTTAACACACTCTGAACTAAATTCGCCTCTGCAGGACCTGCTGTGAACAATTGCCGGTTAGCTTAGCCATCTGGCTATCTCTACCTAGCTACCAATGACTGATGTTTACAAAATGAAGTTACAATTAGCCATCCTGTATGGCCTACTGAAATTAATAGCTAACTAGCGTAGCTAGCTAACATTAACTAAGCAACGTTAGCAAGACAAAACGTTAACCTTAGTAGGTAGCTAGTTACTTACTAAACATGCTAAAATAAAGCCAAAGATGCCGGTAACCTGTGACAGTTAGCCAACGACCTGACCAATTTGTTCGCATTAACGTTATCAACCAAACAAACTGCCATTTACCAACAAAGACATGGCTTGATTAGTCCTTTTCATCAGCTCTGTTGGTGGTCCAACATGTACGGAGTGACAAGACAAGGAGGGCCTTTAAGCATCTGGCAAAATAATAGTTGAATCAGTTATAGAACCCATTGCCCTTTATGGTTGTGAGGTCTGGGATCCGCTCACCAACCAAGAATTCACAAAATGGGACAAACCACAAATTAAGACCCTGCAGAATTATGCCTATAACCGTTAATGATCAAAATCCAGAAAAGTGACGTTAAATTCTACAACCACCCGAAGAAAAGATTCCCTAACCTTCCATAACAAAGTCAACACCTAGAGAGAGATTAACCTAGAGAAGAATCCCCTAAGCAAGCTGGTCCTGGGGCTGTGTTCACAAACAGACCTCACAGAGCCTCAGGACAGCAACACAATTAGACCCAACCAAATCACGAGAAAACAAAAAAATAATTACTTGACACATTGGAAAGAATTAACAAAAAAACAGAGCAAACTAGAATGCTATTTGGCCCTAAACAGAGAGTACAGAGGGAGAATAACTGACCACGTAACTGACCCAAAAGTAAGGAAAGCTTTGACCATGCACAGACTCAGTGAGCATAGCCTTGCTATTGAGAAAGGCCACCGTAGGCAGACCTGGCTCCCAAGAGAAGACAGGCTATGTGCTCACTGCCCACAAAATGAGGTGGAAACTGAGCTGGATTTCCTAACCTCCTTCCAAATGTATGACCATATTAGAGAGACATATTTCCCTCAGATTACACAGATCCACAAAGAATTTGAAAACATATTACATTTTGTTCCCATATCTATCGGGTGAAATGCCACATTGTGCCATCACCGCAGAAAGATTTGTGACCTGTTGGCACAAGGGCAACCAGTGAAGAACAAACACCATTGTAAATACAACCCATATCTATGTTTATTTTCCCTTTTGTACATAATTATGACACTGTACATAGCCATATGACATTTAAAATGTCTTTATTCCTTTGAAACTTTTGTTAATGTAATGTTTACTGTACATTTTGTATTGATTATTTCACTTGCTTTGGCACTTGCTTTGGCACATGTTTCCCATGTCAATAAAGCCATTTGAATTGAATAGTAAATTAACGTTTTACTGCCTTTAGTTGTGTGTTGTTAGCAGCTAGCTGGCTAACATTCGCTGGTTAGTTCCTAACAGCTAGTTCTCAATCATTCGAGTTCTGCGTCGACTGACAATAAGCTCCTTACCTTGACTTCTGTAGATACTTTAGCCAAAGAGACCCTCTCCCCGAAATAATAGCAAACTGGATAACACTCTCACGAAGTAGCAAATCCTCTGCAGATTCTCCAAGGTGGTGTATTGATCTCTGTCTCACATCCTCCAAAAAATAACCAACGAATGCCAGCTGAGCTTGTTTTTCTTCCCACAACGGCGGCGTGTTATTGCAGGTTAGTTAGCTAACTTAGCATAACGTTAGTAAAACGGTGGTCGTGTAAACTCGCGAATTGTACGTTAGTTTTTACTAGTCAACTTTTAAAGAATTACAAATCGTTATGATTTGGAATTACAGTTCATATGTATTTTTTTCCGGCATTATTGTTCTCCCTTTTACGTTATAACAATCTTTGCTTTTACCTTCAGTCCCCTGTTATTGCTGGTGCTTCAATTAATCAGCAGGCCCCGTCCAAACGCTCACAAACAGGATATGACGTTTTGAGAGGCCACCCCACATGAAACAACTAAGAACTCGAAAAGAAACACCAACTATTTGTTTGCACTTGAAAAGAGATACTCCAAAACAAAATGTGTAATTTAACTGAAAATTGATGACGTAAATGGGCGGCAGGTAGCCTAGTGGTTAGAGCGTTGGACTAATAACCGGGAAGTTGCAAGATCGAATCCCCTAGCTGACAAGGTAAAAATGAGCCATTATTCCTAGGCCGTCATTGAAAATATGAATTTGTTCATAACTACCTTGCCTAGTTAAATAAAGTTAAAATAATGCAAAGATCCCATTACAATAGCTGATATTATCAACATTGGTCTAGTCCTTTTATGAAAACCTTTACAACTCACAATTTCAGGAAGATGGCTGTGATAGCTACATTTGCCACATTCAGAATTATGTCCCTGTAATTGAAGATTAGTTCCACAGTTTGCGATTCACCTGTGTCAATCGAAGACAATAGATGAGGGTCTGAATTCAATGAAAAAAGGGAAATAACCTGGCCCTGATGGCCTGTCAGATGAATTCTATAGGCAGGTTTGGGAGATACTAGAATACCCTATTTTTAATATGCTTCAAGGTGTCATTGAAAATTGTAAAATAGTCTCCACTATGAAAAAGGGCCTTATTTCACTGATTCCGAAGCCTGACAAATACCCTTCTTTCATTGACAATTGGAAACCAATTACTTTATTAAATATTGATTACAATACACTCGTTTAGTGTTCAGATGCAATTGACTCCGATGCTGTCATTTTAGTTTTGGACTTCTGTAAAACCTTTGACACAATTGAACATTCATTTCTCTTTCGGTCTCTTAAACATTTTGGTTTCGGAGAAATTGTTTTCAAAGTCATTCACATTTTTTTTTACATAGATAAATAGTTATGTGATATTAAAACTTACTACTTCCAAAATATTCAGTATCAACAGAAGTGTACAACAGAGATGCCCAATTTCAGCCTTTTTATTCATTTTGGTAGTGGAACTTTATCTCTAGATATTCTTAATAATACAAATCTGCATGGCTTATCCATTTTTACATAGCAATCAAAATTTCCCAACTGGCTGATGCTACTACTCTTTTTTTTATTTTTTAAGACAAAGACCAGGTCGTCCCTACCCTTAATGCTATCACTGCATTCTCTATCACATCTGAACTCAAACTGAACATTTCTAAATGTGAAATCTTATGATTATATGACTCTGATGTAAAGAAATCGAAAATATTCCTGTAAAGGGCTGTGTTAAATATTTAGGAATACATCTACCAAAAAACCACTTAGTCAGACATTCATTTCTCGCAATTTGTTTTTTTAAGAAAACCAATAATATATTTAATAATTGGCTACAAAGGGATCTTTCTATACTTGGGAGAGTGCTTCTGTCCAAGGCAGAGGGACTGTCTCGCTTTGTGTACGCCTCATTATCTTTATTTGTAAATCCCTCTACCTAATAAAGACATCAACAACACCTTTATTGACTTCATCTGGAAAAATACATTTTACAAACTAAAAAAGTCAGTCCTCTCAAATAAAATATCTGAATGAGGTCTGGAAGTGTTGGATTTTGTTGACATAAATAACACTTTCAAGAGCAATTGGTTGAAAATATGTTTGGTCAATACAGAATCAATTTGGTATTTAATTCTAAACGATGTGTTTAATAAGTTGGGAGGTATTCAGTTTGAACTGAAATGTAATTATATTCCTGAAATATTACCCGCTAAATTGGCTAGGTTTCACCAACAAGCTTTAATGTCCTGGAAAATATGTTTCCTGCACAATTTTTAACAACACAAAGCTCTTTTGTGGCATAATTCAGACATAACCCTAAAGAATAAGTAATTGTTCTACACTAGCTGGCATGAGAAGAAAGAATATTAACTTTGTTCTTGATGTTTTTGACAACAGGGGTAATATTCTTTCATGTTTCTTTCACATTTCAATTTATAACATTGAGTTTCCAATACCTTTCAGATAGTTTATTTCTGTGATCAAAACCATTCCCAGTGGTCTTACTACACGGATGAAAACTCATCTTAACTTTGGTGATGACCACAGAGCTTATCCAGAACTCAGTTTGGAAGGTGTGAGCTTGAGAAATCTTGTTGTAACAAATACACAAGTCACATTTTCCATTCACGGAACCAACTTACGTCTAGAGGAAAATTTTTCTGGAACATGCTTATTCCTGACATTGTCTGGAAAAAAAGCTTGGTTGATGCCTTACAAATATTGTATACCAAACAAATTTAAGGAACTGCACTTTTAAGGTTCTACATAAGATATATCCATGTAATTCTATGTTGTCGAAATTTGTTGATATTGATGATATCTGCGTTTTCTGTGAAAAAGACGGTGAATTATCTGACTCACTTGTTCTATGAATGTAAATCTGTGATATATTTTTTGGAAAAACCTTGCAGTGTACTTATTTACCTTTTTTAACACTACCCATGTTTTTAACATGAAGGATATAATATGTTACTATTGCAATGATAACAAGACCATTGAAATGATTGTGATTCTTTTTATTCTTGCTGCCAAATACTTTATACACAAACAAAAATTCCAGAATTCTATACCAAAATTACAAATATCTTGTTAAGACATTAGCCATAGTGAATAACAAAAAGAATAGCATCTTGCTGAATCATTACAATGATACTTTTTTCTGAGTGAATACAATTGCACTAGAATTGTCATATTTTTAAAATATTTTTTGTATATATATTTTTAATGTTATTTATATATATTTTTTGTTGTTGTATGTATTTAGTATTTTCTTGTTTATACCCGTGTTTTGTTTTGTTAGACATGTTTGATGTAGGGATGTAAGTTGATCATTTTGTATAATAATAAATATATACAGTACCAGTCAAAAGTTTGGACACACTCATTCAAGGGTTTTTCTATATTTTTACAATTTTCTACATTGTAGAATAATAGGGAAGACATTAAACTATGAAATAACACATGAAATCATATAGTAACCAAAAGAAGTGTTAAACAAATCAAAATATATATTATATGGGAGACTCAAAGTAGCCTTGATGACAGCTTTGAACACTTTTGGCATTCTCTCAACCAGCTTCACCTGAAATGATTTTCTAACAGTCTTGAAGGAGTTCCCACATATGCCGAGGACCTGTTGGCTGCTTTTCCTTCACTTTGCTGTCCAACTCATCCCAAACCATCTCAACTGGGTTGAGGTCGGGTGATTGTGGAGGACAGGTCATCTGATGCAGCACTCCATCACTCTCCTTGGTCAAATAGCCCTAACACAGCCTGGAGGTGTGTTTTGGGTCATTGTCATGTTGATAAACAAATTATAGTCTCACTAAGCTCAAACCAGATGGGATGGCATATCACTGCAGAATGCTGTGCTAGCCATGCTGGTTAAGTGTGAATTTTTTTTTTTTTTTAAATCACACAGTGTCACCAGCAAACCACCCTCACACCATCACACCTCCTCCTCCATGCTTCACGGTGGGAACCACAGATGTGGAGATCATCCATGCACCTACTCTGCATCTCACAAAGACATTGGAACCAAAAATCTCAAATTTGGACTTATCAGACCAAAGGACAGATTTCCACCGGTCTAATGTAAAAAAAAATATATTTTTTGATTTGTTTAACACTTTTTTGGTTACCACAGTTGAAGCCGGAAGTTTACATACACTTACTTAGGTTGGAGTCATTAAAATGCATTTTTCAACCACTCCACAAATTTCTTGTTAACAAACTATAGTTTCGGCAAGTCGGTTAGGACATCTACATTGTGCATGACACAAGGAATTTTTCCAACAATTGTTTAGAGACAGATTATTTCACTTATCATTCACAGTATCACAATTCCAGTGGGTCAGACGTTTACATACACTAAGTTGACTGTGCCTTTAAACAGATTGAAAAATTCCAGAAAAGTACGTCATCAAATCAAATCAAATCAAATTTATTTATATAGCCCTTCGTACATCAGATGATATCTCAAAGTGCTGTACAGAAACCCAGCCTAAAACCCCAAACAGCAAGCAATGCAGGTGTAGAAGCACGGTGGCTAGGAAAAACTCCCTAGAAAGGCCAAAACCTAGGAAGAAACCTAAGGAGGAACCAGGCTATGTGGGGTGGCCAGTCCTCTTCTGGCTGTGCCGGGTGGAGATTATAACAGAACATGGCCAAGATGTTCAAATGTTCATAAATGACCAACATGATCAAATAATAATAATCACAGGCAGAACAGTTGAAACTGGAGCAGCAGCACGGCCAGGTGGACTGGGGACAGCAAGGAGTCATCATGTCAGGTAGTCCTGAGGCATGGTCCTAGGGCTCAGGTCCTCCGAGAAAGAGAAATAAAGAGAAAGAGAGAATTAGAGAGAGCATACTTAAATTCACACAGGACACCGGATAGGACAGGAGAAGTACTCCACATATAACAAACTGACCCTAGCCCCCCGACACAAACTACTGCAGCTGAGGCTGAGACAGGAGGGGTCAAGAGACACTGTGGCCCCATCCGATGACACCCCCGGACAGGGCCAAACAGGCTTAGACCCTTCATGGCTTTAGACCCTTCTGATAGGCTAATTGACATAATTTGAGTCAATTGGAGGTGTACCTGTGGATGTATTTCAAGGCCTACTTTCAAACTCAGTGCCTCTTTGCTTGGGAAAATCAAAGGAAATCAGCCAAGACCTCAGAAAATAATGGTGGACCTCCACAAGTCTGGTTCATCCTTGGGAGCAATTTCCAAAGGCCTGAAGGTACCACGTTCATTTGTGCAAACAATAGTACGTAAGTATAAACACCATGGGACCACGCAGCCATCATACCGCTCAGGAAGGAGAGGTGTTCCGTCTCCTAGAGATGAACGTACTTTGGTGCGAAAAGTGCAAATCAATCCAAGAACAACAGCAAAGAACCTTGTGAAGATGCTGGAGGAAACAGGTACAAAAGTGTCTACATCCACAGTAAAACGAGTCCTATATCGACATAACCTGAATGGCCGCTCAGCAAGGAAGAAGCCACTGCTCCAAAACCGCCATTAAAAAGAGCCAGACTACGGTTCGCAACTGCACATGGGGACAAATATTGTACTTTTTGGAGAAATGTCCTCTGGTCTGACGAAACAAAAAGAGAACTGTTTGGCCATAATGACCATTGTTATGTATGGAGGAAAAGGGGGAAGCTTGCAAGCCAAAGAACACCATCCCAACCGTGAAGCACAGGGGTGGCAGCATCATGTTGTGGTGTGCTTTGCTGCAGGAGGGACTGGTGCACTTCACAAAATAGATGGCGTCATGAGGATGGAAAATGATGTGGATATTTTGAAGCATCATCTCAAGACATCAGTCAAGAAGTTAAAGCTTGGTCGCAAATGGGTCTTCCAAATGTACAATGACCCCACGCATACTTCCAAAGTGGTGTCAAAATGGCTTCAGGACAACAAAGTCAAGGTATTGGAGTGGCCATCACAAAGCCCTGACCTCAATCCTATAGAAGATTTGTGGGCAGAACTGAAAAAGCGTGTGCGAGCAAAGTGGCCTACAAACCTAACTCAGTTACACCAGCTCTGTCAGCAGGAATTGGCCAAAATTCACTCAACGTATTGTGGGAAGCTTGTGGAAAGCTACCTGAAACATTTGACCCAAGTTAAACAATTTAAAGGCAATGCTGCCAAATACTAATTGAGTGTATGTAAACTTCTGACCCACTGGGAATGTGATGAAATAAAAGCTGAAATAAATAATTCTCTACTATTATTCTGACATTTCACATTCTTAAAATAAAGTGGTGATCCTAACTGAACTAAAACAGGGGATTTTTACTAGGATTAAATGTCAGGGATTGTTAAACTGAGTTTAAATATATTTAGCTAAGGTGAATGTAAACTTCTGACTTCAACTGTACATGATTCCATATGTGTTACATAGTTTTTGAGGTCTTCACTATTATTCTACAATGTAGAAAACTGTAAAACAATAAAGAAAAACTCTGGAATGAGCAGGTGTGTCCAAACTTTTTACTGGTACTGTATATATAAAGCATGCTGCATTCTCTTAACGCACATGTTCCCTCTTTGAGGAATGGGAACAGAGGAAGAAAATGTAAAATAGACAAATGTTGCTTTTGAAATGTAATTTGCCTTTTATTTTCTAAATACAAAATAGATTCTGTGGTTATTCTTATTTCCAATGTGCTTGAATCAGGAGAGACTTGAATGCATCCTCTGCTCAGTTAATACAGAGAGGCTTTCATCCCCCAAGTGTGGAGGTTCTGTCCTGGTCAGTCCTACAACCAAAGAGAATGGGTGCATTTGAGCGGGTGAAATGTATGCAATCAGTCTGGTGTGTGTGTGTTTCAGCAAGTGAGAAAAAGTGTAAATGTATCTCAATGTGCAAATTCATGAGTGAGCTTGTGGCTTTGTATCTCATCCCCATTATGATTGCCTGTAGCCTTGATTTCTGAGGCATAAGATTTTCTAATGTAACACAGTGGAACACCCCTAAACCCCCTGGAGAGAAGGAGACAAGCAGAATGAAATGTCATCTTCTTTACTCTTTCAACTCTTTGAGTGAATCTTAAACATGCTGCAGGCAGCTTGGGGCTCTGGCTCTTCTGCTCATCTGCCTATCATTGTCGAGAAAAGCTGGTTTATACTGTCACCTAGTGAGAAGGATGAGACATTGCATTTACATGTTATTTATTACATACCTCAGCACTTACTCTCAAAGCGTAGAACTTCCTACAATCTTTGCATCCAAGATGCATGGCCACAGCCACAAAAGCTTTTCATCATTAAGTCTGGAGGGTACTTTCACTGTCCTCTCCTCATTCTCTCGTCTTCACCACAGTTGGAGCCCCCCCAGCAGAGACTTCTTTAATGGACATGTTTGTTGTCATGTTGGGTTCGGTGAAATGAAAATATACAGCTAAGCCTAGAATAAAGGTGTCATTAAAACCTGAGAGAAAAACGTGCCCTGGAGGAACGGAAATGAATCTTCACACAGGAAAGAAGTGGCTGTTTTCCGATAGAGGGCGCTAGTATGGGTAATTTGGTAGTGGACGAGGGCAAATATTTTTCCTCCCACGTAAAACTACGGTCAGGGTGTGGACGCTGGGGACGTAGACAATCTGCTTCAATCCCAATCTAGCTAACTCTTTCTGTGTAATAATATATCCTGTTGAATCCATAGGGTAAGTTCAATTCAGTTGGCTTTTTTTTTTTACGCTGATGTATATTCACACTTAGAAATCATAATATGTATTGGGTTTGTTTGCTATCGAGATTGCTAGCTGCAGGCGTCCTTTCTGAAAGAAGAAGAAGAAGAGGAGGAAAAACGGCTCCAACTGTTTTCCCTCTTTACGGGGCTTGATAATGTAACTAAGTATAAATGGTTGTTGAACAAAGTTAAGTACCCTGCGCAGTAACTAGCCACAGTATAACTTTGGACTGAAAACAGTAGCCTATTATCAGTATTCAAAACTGCTGCTAAGTAACGCTAACTATCAAACTAGCTCGAAAGCCAGGTACTGTACTATAGTAGGAGTAGCGGGCCAGCTAACTTAGTTAGTAGCTAGATATGACATTCATGTTGGGCTGCCTTTGGCCAATGATTCCTGATTGTTGCTGTTAGTGTCTACAATGGTAGATACAGTATTTGTACTTTTTGTACATTTTTATTTTTTTACACAATAATACACTTTGCTTCAACACAGTAATTTACACAGCACCGAGTTATATTTGAATTAATCTCAAATAAATCATTCGTCACTAACTACTAGGCTAACTACCTAAATGGCTATAGCTAACTAGCAATTGTATTTTGGGAAAGAACCCTAGCAAGAAAATTTGCTCTAACTAACTGTCAGGTACTATAAATGAGCTAGTTTTATGCGATTAGCTAGTGAAATGTATTGTGGAATGCTCCCTGACAGCCACTGCTCATGCCATGGGTCTCATGGGCTATTTATGTGTGCATGTACGATAATATCCACCAATAGCACTAATATGACCATTGCTTGACTTTACAAATACATTAATCTATGAATTTCAAATCAGTCTAAACTAAACCCAAAATGAAAGTGTATGCCGTTTGTGTTCTAGCCCTGAGAAGCGTTCAGAAAATTGTTCAAACAGGGTTTTAACTCAACTCCGAGTAGTGGATTACTGCAGAGTTTGTCAAGGAGTGAGTCACGACCAGGCATTAGGTCAGGGTATCCCAAACCAGGTAATCGTGTTGGTTTTTGCCCTAGCACAGTACACTGCTGATTCAACTAATCATCAAAGTTTTATAATTTGAATCAGCTGTGTAGTGTTAGGGTAATAACCAAAACGTGCACCCTGCGTTTGGGGAACACTGTATTAGGTAAATCACAAACAACTTGGCTTTACTGCACACCCAATGCAGTTGATTCAGAGTTTGACTGGATTGCCCAATGCCTGAGAGGTCTCCTGTTGCAGTGCAACTAGACAGTCCTTGTGCTGCAGTGCTGTGAAACTAATCAGGGCCCTGAAAGCCTGCTGTGACCTCGTCAAAGTTTTTAGTCTATAGATTACATTGGTTGTTAGTCGGAACAGTGTTCACTGTCATGTTTTAGAATGTATTTAAGAACTGCGAGGAATCTTTGTCTGTAGTTCTGTTTGTCGAGCATCATACTTCTCGTGTTTGTCTTTTCAGGATTGTGTCACTGGAACTCCAGTGTAGCTGAACGTCTCCTGTCGGTGTCCCTGACTGTAGCTGTTGTCTCCTTGCTAAGGGACGAATGCACTCCAGGCCACCCCTGAATTCCTTTGGCTGCCTCCCTTGTGTATCCCAGTCCCATCAACATCTCTCAGAGTGTAAGTTAACAGAAGAAGCAGAGTGAGCCATCATGGATGATATTTTTACCCAGTGCCGGGAAGGCAACGCAGTAGCTGTTCGCCTATGGTTGGACAACACAGAGAATGACCTCAATCAGGGGTGAGTAACTTATCAGCACCTTTTTTTTACATAAACATTTTTGTGTCAGATGTTGAATTGTACATACAAGGATATTAATTCACCTGCTATCAGTATCAAGTCTCAGAATCATGCATGTAGGCAGGAGCTTGTGACCCGCTATCAGGAAGCCATGTCTCTATTGGACACACTCTTCGATGTTAAAATATGATATCACATCCAAATGTTGGACTGCTCAGTCATTATTCTACAGCGCAATACACAAATGATGCAGTTGCTAGGTGGAGTCATTCGATGGATTCAGATATTGGCAATTAATACTTTTACATCTGTTCTTTGCCAATCCCCTGTGATGTTATGACCCTTGAGTTGTGCATACAATTAGTTCCACACAGCTGAAATGGGGAAAACTTCCAGGAATGTACAGATACCCACCACATCATCCCATGTACAATGAGAGGACATGGATGTGTATTGGTTTACTCGTACATCAAAAGCTGATGGGTAACATTGCTGGGTAATTGCGCTGTTATTGTCTTTCTTTTGATGTGGTTGTTGTCTAGGGTTGATTGTTGCTGGAGTCCTAGCCAGCCCGACTCCCCAACTCTGTGTGATTGTGACCTGAGATTTGAATCCACTTCTTTCTGAACATGTGACTTGGCTTGGAATGTGAACTTAAAATGAAGCCAAGGATGGCAAATGTCTTGGAAATATGCACTGCCCTGAACATTTGTTTGGCTTGCCATTTATATCAGGTTACTGGGCAAAGACAGAGAGAAGATAAATAAAAAATAATGGGTGTTTCCTGCCTTAGCTTGTTTATGTGGCAGTTTTCATTTGACTCTATTGTAGACTGCAAAGCTATAGCCTTGCTCTAATGGTTGCATTTGGAGGTCCGTTAGGCTGCGTTTACACAGGCAGCCCAATTCTAACTGTTTTTTTTCTGTCATTTGACCAGTCAGATCAACTCAGAAAAATATCCCATGTGAAAAAATCTGATGTGATTGGTCAAAAGGCCAATTGTGGAAGAAAATATCACAATGGGCTGCCTGTGTGAACACAGCCTTACAAAGCAGGCTACATCATGCGTCCTGGCTTCCTCTCCTGTATGTATCCTTGTCACAACTGCTGGATCTCAGACATTTCTGGAGGAAGGTGACTTAAAAGAAAATGTACAACATTTTTTTTAACCTCATCTGTCCTATATTCAGGCCTGTTATCTCTGCATTCAGGACTATAGAGAGACACAATTGCTGCCCCCAGGGCATGCTGTCTGAAGCTGTTTTTCTCAGTCTCATGCAGAGGCTTGATTGTTGTTGATTACCTTGCTTAGACATTACAGAGCACTATGCATAGATTTTATTTACCAGCGATCATTGTTTCATTTTTAGTTTTGCATTCATACTATTGTGTGTACTTCACTGTAAGTAGCCTATGGGATACACATGCATGGATCTATTGTATTTGTGTGAGTTTGCACAGCCAGCCTAACACGTGTGACCCTTCTCCATTAGCCGATTCCCTGTCAAGTCCCACTTATCGGTTAGGTTGATGTATATTTTCCCAATGGGAGAAACACATCCCTACTGGGCCTTTCAGCCCCTGCAATAACTGTGATTACATGGGTTTTATAGCTGACTGTACAAACACCCACATCCACCCTGTTGAATCCTACCATATCCTATATATTCCTATCCCACACTTTCTCATTGATGGTTTAGTGAAGGTGATTGTGAGCTCGTTTCTCTGTGTGGATGCACAAATGTAAATGTGAGACAAGGACCGTAGTGGAATGCTGAATTCCCTTACAAGGAATAACACGCCAAAAATGAGCAAGAGAAAGGGGGAGGTGTAAACCAGGGAATTGTTGTGGGCTGGACGTAGGGTGTTAGGCAGCGTGTAGACAGGCGGCCCATTTCTGATCTTTTTTTTTCACTAGTTGGTCAATCAGATCAGCTTTGAAAAATATCTGATGTGATTGGTCAAAAGACCAATTAGTGGAAAAAAAGATCAGAACTCGGCTGCCTGGGCAAACGCAGCCTTAGTGTGTGCAAGGATTTGTGTGTGTGCCATTGAAATCCTTGTGTTGGCCGCTTGTGGATTTTCGGGACGCCTAAGTACAAACAGTTTAAAAAATACATTTCTGGGACGGTAAAATGCTTTCTGTGTAAATGACAAAACATATATACAGTATGTAGAAAAGATGATGGACCTATATATTTCTTTGAATAATCTTTGAGAACTAACAATTGCTAAAATAGAAGCTAGACAGTCACCTGACTTTAGCATTATTGTATTTTTTATCCATGGCAAACTGCAAGAAATTGCAGTAATTTTGTTTTTAAAAGGCAAACAATTATCTCTGAGGTAGAGTAGCTGCAAATTGGTTTTAAAATGGCAAGATTTCTCTACACTGCCAAGATGTGGGCCTCTAAATTGTTATCTTAAGCCCCTAAGGTCGATGTTCACGCCCCCGCAGAAGTCTAATTAGCGTAATAAAACAACTCGTCTGAAGGTCCCTGGTACCAGCTGAAAAAATGAATGGAAGTACATATGGAGACCTTTTAGTGCCAAAAATAAAGGGTTAAATACACATTAAATAAATGTAAAGGTTTCCTGATCTTTCCTGTCTCAGATATAGGTCAGACACTGCAGAACACACTTCCTTTAGATTTTGTTGGGGGACAATCTGTTCCATGTTGTGAATCTGTAATTCAATGCGTTTGTCTGGCAGTAAAGCAAACACAATGTTATTCACTTTTTTATATATTTTTGTATAAACTTCAAGGTGTCTTAATTCAATATGAAATAGTAAAATGATCCCTGGTTTGCCCTTGTTAAAACAATTCCATATAACGTAGTTGATGTTGGTTAATAAATCTATTTGTGCATAAAGCTCTTTCCACTGCCTTTTTTTGCATGATGAGATTTACAGACACAAAATGATCCCTCCATGTCGAACAAACTAATTCTGTCGCCATTTATAAAATTGTACCGTAACTTCCTATTTCCATCACAGCTATTGTTTTTTATTTTATACGGAATTACTTGACTATGGATGAAATGTAGTTTTTGAGTTTTTGCAGAAGGAATGCACAGGCAGAGCCATAACACCTTCCTCTCAATCGTTCTTCTGTTTCCTGTACTCCTCTCCCAGTGGTATTAGATGGTGCCACTCATTTCCCCTCAACATTTCCTCACGATGGACCAGCTAATTACAAACGTACGCAAATGAGTGACTTTTTTAAATGCAGCATAAGGCTATTTCTTGAAGTTGAATCTTTCATTTAGGCCAACTCTACCATACTACTTTTTATTTTCTCTTATACCCATCTCTGATTTTAACTGAAACTGTAATTGAACATTTGAGAAAATTCCTACACTGAAGATTGAGGCTCTTAAAGATAGGAATTGGGCTGCCTGTGTAAACGTAGCCAATATTATCTTTTGACCAATTATTGGCAAAAGAGCTGATCAATTTGTCAAAAGACCAGAATAGAGCTGCCTGTGTAAACGCAGGTTTTTCAGACGGTCAGTGTATTTGGTCCACTTAGCATAGAAAAAGCAGACACCAGAACATTACAAATGCGACTCCCCACTCTTGAAAATACCTTGTTTGTGTTGTGGACTGTTCCGCCAGTTTGCTGGGTGGCAAAGGAGTGTGAACCATGGCTGTAGGCGTAGTATAGTCAAAGCACATTCAAGAAGTATAATTCATGTGAAGGATTCTTGCTTTAATTTCTTTAGTCTAGCTGACTACTTCTGTAGATTTCTGCTGTGGGTGAAAAGCTGTCATTAGGCCTATATTAGAGGTCGACCGATTATAATTTTTCAACACTGATACCGATACCGATTTATTGGAGGACCAAAAAAGCCGATACCAATTTAATCGGTCAATTAGAGAGAGAAAAAGGAGTGTAATGACAATTACAACAATACTGAATGAACACTTATTTTAACTTAATATAATACATCAATAAAATCAATTTAGCCTCAAGTAAATAATGAACCATGTTCAATTTGGTTTAAATAATGCAAAAACAAAAAGTAAAAGAAGAAAGTAAAAGTGCAATATGTGCTAACGTTTCAGTTCCTTGCTCAGAACATGTGAAAGCTGGTGGTTCCTTTTAACATGAGTCTTCAATATTCCCAGGTAAGAAGTTTTAAGTTGTAGTTATTATAGGACTATTTCCCTCAATACTATTTGTATTTCATTAACCTTTGACTATTGGATGTTCTTATAGACACTTTAGTATTGCCAGTGTAACATTATAGCTTCCGTCCCTCTCCTCGCTCCTCCCTGGGCTCGAACCAGCAACACAACAACAACATCCACCATCGAAGCAGCGGTTACCCATGCAGAGCAAGGGGAACAGCTACTAGAAGGCTCAGAGCGAGTGACGTTTGAAACGCTATTAGTGCGCGCTAACTAGCTAGCCATTTCACTTCGGTTACACCAGACTCATCTCGGGAGTTGATATGCTTGAAGTCATAAACAGCGCAATGCTTGACGCACAACGAAAAGCTGCTGGCAAAACGCGCGAAAGTGCTGTTTGAATGAATGTTTACAGGCCTGCTTCTGCCTACCATCGCTCAGTCAGATACTTAGATACTTGTATACCTAGTCAGATTATATGCAACGCCTTCAAGGACACGCTAGATATCTTGTAATATCATCAACCATGTGTAGTTAACTAGTGATTATGATTGATTTTTTAAAAGATAAGTTTAATGCTACCTAGCAACTTATCTGCCTTTTACGCAAATGCAGTAAGCCAAGTCTCCTTGTGGAGTGCAACAAGAGAGAGACGGGTCGTTATTGCGTTGGACTAGTTAACAGTAAGATTGGATCCCCCGAGCTGACAAGGTGAAAATCTGTCGTTCTGCCCCTGAACAAGGCAGTTAACCCACCGTTCCTAGGCCGTCATTGAAAATAAGAATGTGTTCTTAATTGACTTGCCTAGTTAAATACAGGCATATTTATTTAAAAAAAATATTTAAAAAAAAATATATATCTGCAAATCGGCGCCCCAAAATACCGATTTACGATTGATATGAATACTTGATATCGGCCTTAATTAATCGGCCATTCCGATTAATCGGTCGACCTCCAGTCTATATTCAGTGCTGTGATATACCATGGTAATGAGTTAGAGGCTCCTTGTTTGGTGAGGAGGCAGGGTGGGTTGTGTATGTTCATGGAGAATGCTGTTTATATTTAATTCCCCAGGGGAGGTTGGTAAATATTGTTCACCCGCCTAGCCCCTGACTGGGCAGATCACATAGGTTGGTGATCCTCCAAGACCACTAACGTTACGTCTGTGTGAGAGGGGCTGGCCCGGGACTGGGGTGTGAACTGTAGAGCCAGCTGTATACTCTGGGCCTTCCCAGCTCCCACTGGAGCCAGCTGCAACCAATCCTACTGTAGGCTACAGTCAGACACGAAACAAGTATGAGATTTCTCAAATCAAGGTCATACCTCTTTAATTGGTAGCTTGACTCTCCTTTCTGTGGCTGTGTGGATGGCGTGTTTCTTGTGTGTTTTAGAGTGTGCAAATAGACTAGTGTGAAAGAGTAAATCCGTATCAGCCTATTGATGTGAGTCATATGATCTCACAGTGAGCTCAGCATAGAGACAGGCAGGGTGTAGATGGGGCTCTTCAGTCTACAAATCTGAGCCCTGTTGGCAGGTGAAACTGCCTGAAATAACCCCACTCAGGGGTTGGGAGGGGGGACAGGCAGGAGAAAGCACCTCTGAAGCCCCCTGGCCTGGGCAACCTTGCTGGGAAAGGTTGGAGACACCCCCACTCCTGGCTCCACTGACTGATTCATTGGCCTGGGGCAGGCCGAAATCAGAAATAACTTCCTTTTAGTAAATCCGTTAGCTTCTCCTCTCTGCATGCACTCTGCTTATTGCGTCTCTGAGTATCCATAGCAACGGCTCTGCTTGGGCTGCTCTGCTCAACGAAGAGACCTTAGAGGGCAGTTAGCTACTTTGTCACTCAACTCAGACAACTAAACAAGCATTATTTTCTGTGAAATAATATCTCCTGCAGTGGTGTAGTGGAGGGTATATGCTGTATACCCACGTATTCTTCAATTGACATTGAGAATACTCACTACTTAATCCCCACACACCGTAACAATTAAGACTGATGGAACCAATCAGAATGTTTATCTTAAAATGTTGATGGTTCTTAACATTTTAGGCATAGAAATGGGCACACGGCGGTAGGTCTACGCCAGTAGATGCTCCTCAAAGGAGGAAGGGTGAATAACATTTTTTTTTTTGTGAAACATTTTAAGTTATCCTTTTTAGATAACTACTAAATATATTCATGTCACCAAATAATAGATAAAACACTGTTTTGCAATGAGGCTACTGTAGACGTTCAACAGCACTGTAGGGTAGCACCATGGTGTAGCCGGGGGACAGCTAGCTTCCATCCTCCTCTGGGTACATTGATTTCAATACAAAACCTAGGAGGTTCATGGTTCTCACCCCCTTCCATAGACTTACACCGAAATTATGACAACTTCTGGAGGATGTCCTCGAACCCTTCAGAGCTCTTGCAGCATGAACTGACATGTTGTCCACCCAATCAAAGGATCTGAGAATGAACCAAGTACTGAAAGCATAAGCTACAGCTAGCTAGAACTGCAGTTCATTGTGAGTAGTTGACTCTGAGAGATGAATACAATAGTTGAACAGTTTTTAAAAATTAATTTATTCTGAAATGAAGGAGCAAGAGATTTCGTCTTTTTTTCCAGTTTCACTTACTTAGGTAGCAAATGCAGCTAGCTAGTTTAGCTTACTCAAACACCTTTCTCAAACAGAGGGATGCTATGTTAGCTAGCTGGCTATAACTATCCAACACAACACTGGAACTCTTCCAAATCATGGTACGTTTTTGGTTTTACTAATTTATTACCGGCAGTGTAAGTGCTAAACGCTTACTGACTGTACTCTGCAATAGAGGTCGAGGTCGACCGATTATGATTTTTCAATACCGATTATTGGAGGACCAAAATCTTTTTTAAAGACATCAATTTGTAATAATGACAATTACAACAATACTGAATTAACACTTATTTTAACTTAATATAAAACATCAATAAAATCAATTTAGCTGTCACGCCCTCGTCTTAGTATTTTGTGTTTATATATTATTTGGTCAGGCCAGGGTGTGACATGGGGTTATTTTGTGTTGTGTTGTGGTATTGGGGGTTTTAGTAGGTATTGGGATTGTGGCTGAGTAGGGGTGTCTAGCATAGTCTATGGCTGCCTGAGGTTCTCAATCAGAGTCAGGTGATTCTCGTTGTCTCTGATTGGGAACCATATTTAGGTAGCCTGGGTTTCACTGTGTGTTTGTGGGTGATTGTTCCTGTCTCAGTGTGTTTGTATTCACCAGACAGGCTGTATTAGGTTTTCACATTCCGTTTGTTGTTTTTGTATTGTTCGTATTCATTAAAGATGTATCGAACTAACCACGCTGCATTTTGGTCCGACTCTCTTTCGACGGAGGAAAGCCGTAACATTAGCCTCAAATAAATAATGAAACATGTTCAATTTGGTTTAAATAATGCAAAAACAAAGTGTTGGAGAAAGTAATATGTGCCATGTAAAAAAGCTAACGTTTAAGTTCCTTGCTCAGAACATGAGAACATATGAAAGATAATGGTTCCTTTTAACATGAAACTTCAATATTCCAAGGTAAGAAGTTTTAGGTTTTAGTTAATATAGTATTTATAGGACTATTTCTCTCAATACCATTTGTATTTCATATACCGTTTATTTCAGTGAAATACGGAACCGTTCGGTATTTTATCTAACGGATGGCATCCCTAAGTCTAAATATTGTTGTTACATTGCACAACCTTCAATGTTATGTCATAATTACGTAAAATTCTGGGAAATTAGTTCTCAATGAGTTAGGCAGCCCAAACTGTTGCATATACCCTGACTCTGCGTGCAATGAACGCAAGAGAAATTACACAATTTCACCTGGTTAATATTGCCTGCTAAACTGGCTCAGTAGTTAACTAGTGATTATGATTGTTTCTTATAAGATAAGTTTAATGCTAGCTAGCAATTTACCTTGGCTTCTACTACATTCGCGTAACAGGCAGGCTACTCGTGGAGTGCAATGGTTAGAGCGTTGGACTGGATAACTGTGCAGTTGCAAGATTGGACCCCTGAGCTGACAAGGTGAAAATCTGTCGTTCTGCCCCTGAACAAGACAGTTAACCCACAGTTCCTAGGCAGTCATTGAAAATAAGAATGTGTTCTTAACTGACTTGCCTAGTTAAATAAAAGGTATAAAAAAACATATATATATTTTTAAATAATCGGAAATCGGCGCCCAAAAATACCAATTTCCGATTGTTGTGAGAACTTGAAATCGGCCCTAATTAATCGGTCGACCTCTACTCTGTAACATCACTGTGTGTTTGTAGCAGGTTAGTTCTATTATAACACGTTAGTTCTATTAGCTATGTTGACCTTAGGTAATATGGTGTCAACGATGTAAGTTGTGTGTAGCAGTTAGGATATGGTTTAGAGGTCGACCGGTTAATCGGAATGGCAGATTAATTGGGTCCGATTTCAGGTTTTCATAACAATTGGAAATAGGTATTTTTGGATGCCAATTTTGACTTTTTAATAAATTATTATGTTTTAACATTTATTTTTACAAGTCAATTAAGAACACTTATTCATTCAGTATTGTTGTAATTGTCATAATTACAAAAAAAAAGGCCTATTAATCGGTAGCAGTTTTTTTTTGGTCCTCCAATAATCGGTATCAGCGTTGAAAAATCATAATCGGTCAACCTCATAAGGTTAGGCTTGGAATTTAAAAAAAAACATTTTTTTGGGGCCTGGTAACACAACTTATGTGTGTTGTGCATTTGATGTCCACAAATGAAGGGAAAGGATCATAAGAGGAGAGCACATAGATGCAAGAAGGAATACAATGTGGCTGCTATGAAAGTGAACTGTGTTTACGTGTGCTCAAGGGTGTATTCATTCTGCTGATTCTGTTGGGGAAATAAAATAAAAAAAATCTTAAATGGAAGTGAATGAAATGGTGTTAAACATTTCTGAATTTGTATAATAGAAACTCTTATGCAGCTGTTTGGACTAATGATTACACCCTAGAACAGCTAGATACAGGAACGAGTGTGTGATGTGTTATTGAATGTGTCACTGTCTGTCCATGTGTCACCTCAATCTTCTCTCGACCTGTGCACCTAGTAAACGTTCATGCATTGTCTAGGCTGTAGCTACCTCATGATGGGTATAAGGAAAATTAGAGTATCATGTAGTAGCCTAAACCTACTGCTGTTATATTGAACTGGGTGAATGGAATATGAATGACAGTCATCCAATATGCTGTAATTGAAATAAGTCCATGCTCATGAAGAGAGAAAAATAATCGTCCTCCCTCAACTTAAACGGCACAATCCGCCACTGGTATACGTGTGAAAGTTCCAAAATGCAATTTGTGGGGAAAAAACATTCTAAAATGCGCACTGTTTATGTGAGCAGTGTCATGGACAGAGATGGAAATATCTGTTAGAAATTTAGAGGAGCTCTTATGATGGAACACTAGGAATAATGACTTTGGCTTCTAGACAAAGAATTTAGAAAACTAATAGAACAAGAGAATGCATATGAGGAAGCCATTATCAAATTATTGCCTCCATGTTTCTATGGTGGGATTTGGGCAATAGGGTACTTTGAAGCAAGTTAAGACATGCCTCATATCAAGTGAAACGTCCAGATTTCAAACAATTAAGGAACAGTAAAAATATAGCAATGCTAATGATGGGCCTAACAGTCTTCTGGTAGAGGGGAAGGCTTTCCGAAAAACCTCAATTAAATGTTAACTAAGCTACAAAGACGCCATGATTATTTGCGTCAATCCAGTGGCCATTTGTTTAGCAACCTCCATCTCATGTGCTAGAGACACCCCATTAACCAAACAACAGTTCTAGGTGCCTGTGCACTAGAATTAAAGGGTAACTAACTACAGACCTCAAGTGTTGTGGTTTAAGCATTGTTATGGACTTCGACAACAGAATTGTTTTTTTTCTATAAAAAAAAAGTGACTGGGGAAAAAAAGAATCTGAAACCTGT
The DNA here is from genome assembly GCF_018296145.1 of Oncorhynchus tshawytscha. Classification (NCBI taxonomy): domain Eukaryota; kingdom Metazoa; phylum Chordata; class Actinopteri; order Salmoniformes; family Salmonidae; genus Oncorhynchus; species Oncorhynchus tshawytscha. The sequence continues at coordinate 76,861,937 of NC_056441.1, forward strand.
GAATTTCTGGATCAGTTGACACTCTTTTTACAGCTTGGGTAGGCCTTACTGTGAGAGACCAATATTTGATTGATCATTTTAGGTCATTCAGAGGGTATGTCACTGTTTCGCATTACATTTTTTCACGGGGGTTATCTTCGCCTGGTGGGCAATTTGGGAAATGTTTTGCTAAATTTGAGTATATCCATTTCTCCAAGCACCATTACACCGCTGCTTTCCTTAGTGACCAACTGAGGGGTTGATAGGTCGCTTTAAATGGCCTGTATTTACTATGGCTGCACAATTAATCAAATTCACATTGAAATCGTAATATTGACGCTCAATATCTATATCGCATGCAATATTTTGAAATGCATCTCCATTTATTGTTTACTCTGTTTCTTCTCCTTGTGGCTGCTTCCCACACACACCAAGCTCCGCCCCCTGTCACTCAAAGAGTGCGGTTCCTCCTCCCCGCTGTTGAGATTCAATATAAATGTGCATGCTGTTCTGTTATGTCAAATGCGGTCAACCGATTGTTCCAAACTAGAACGATGCTGCTTTCCACTTTACGTCTTAATACAAGTCATTACATTTCTTTGATTCCAACAGTTCATCTAAGTGTTTTGCTTCATATTGTGTGTCAAATCACAATATTTGGTGAAAACAAATTGCAATTAGATTTTTTGGGGCCCATATTGTACAGCCATAGTATTCATCCTGAATGAATTCTGCTGGGATCATTGATTTACAATTACTGTCCTACTTGATATCATTGTCTGCTGGAGAGGGCTGCTGTATGAGTACATTGGGCTAAATCTGTTCTGAGCACATCTACAGGTCATCCACCCAGGTTTCTGGATGGTGTGTGTTAGGGGAGGCAGGGTCTCTGTGGGCCTCATTGATGCTGTTTTTCCTGGAACACTGTCTCCTGTTTGTGTGTTGTTGTGGAAGTGGAGGGTTAGAACTCCATAAAGGGGGCTGTTTTCATCACAATACCCCCTCAGTTCTCAACTTCCAGATCGAAACATTCAGCACTTTTCTCTAACTGTCGTGTTTCCTGCAAGTGCAGCATGATTTAATTTATACACAGAGCGTCACACATCTTGGCACAAATCATAAGCACATCAGAGCCCTATGGAATTCTTCTGACATTCAGGAATGAGTGGAGAATGGAACATTTCATCGTCAAATTCCTCTCCATTTGTTGACAGGCTGTGAGAGAGAGCGAAGGAAAGAGGGAGGGAGCTAGTGGTAGAAGGGAGAGTGGTGGGGAAGTTTTGGCGTGTGCGGGAACAATCTGGAGGGGGGGGGCTGAGGTGATGAAGGCCAGTGACAGGATAAAGCAGCAGAGGCCCGAGAAATGCAGCAGGACGTAACACATAGCAGCTGGGGAGTCGTGTGTGTGTGTGTGTGTGTGTGTGTGTGCCCCTGGTGAAGGAAGTCTCCCCGACCCTTATAAGGCCTGCAGAGAATGCTTGTCCTGTTGTTCTTTTAGTCCCCCTTTCGTGACTGCCTCACTACTATACGCCAGCCAGCTCCGTCTGTCCCCACTGCCTCACTACTATACGCCAGCCTGCTCTGTCTGCCCCCACTGCCTCACTACTATACGCCAGCCAGCTCTGTCTGTCTGTCCCCACTGCCTCACTACTATACGCCAGCCAGCTCTGTCTGCCCCCACTGCCTCACTACTATACGCCAGCCAGCTCTGTCTGTCCCCACTGCCTCACTACTATACCAAATCAAATTTTAGTAGTCATGTGCGCTGAATACAACTGGTGTTGACCTTACAGTGAAATGCTTACTTACGAGCCCTTAACCAACAATGCCGTTAAAAAAAATACAAAAGAAATAGAAGTAACAAGTAATTAAAGAGCAGCAGTAAAATGACAATAGCGTGACTATATACATGGGGGTACCGGTTAGTCGAGGTAATTGAGGAAATATGTACATGTAGGTAGAGTTATTAAAGTGACTATGCATAGATGATAACAGAGTAGCAGCGGTATAAAAGGGGGAGCAATGCAAATAGTCTGGGTAGCCATTTGATTAGATGTTCAGGAGTCTTACGGCTTGGGGGTAGAAGCTGTTTAGAAGCCTCTTGGACCTAGACTTGGCGCTCCGGTGCTGCTTGCCGTGCGGTAGCTGAGAGACTAGTCTTTGACTAGGGTGGCTGGAGTCTTTGACACATTTTAGGGCCTTCCTCTGACACCGCCTGGTATTAGAGGTCCTGGATGTCAGGAAGCTTGGCCCCAGTGATGTACTGGGCCATTCGCACTACTTCCTGTAGTGCCTTGCGGTCGGAGGCCGAGCAGTTGCCATACCAGGCAGGGATGAAACCAGTCAGGATGGTGCAGCTGTAGAACCTTTTGAGGATCTGAGGACCCATGCCAAATCTTTTTAGTCTCCTGAGATGGAATAGGCATTGTCGTGCCCTCTTCTCAACTGTCTTGGTGTGCTTGGACCATGTTCGTTTGTTGATGTGGACACCAAGGAACCTCAACTCAACTCTCAACCTGCTCCACTGCAGCCCCGTCGATGAGAATGGAGGCGTGCTCAGTCCTCTCTTTCCTGTAGTCCACAATCATCATCTTTGTCTTGATCACGTTGAGGGAGAGGCTGTTGTCCTGGCGCCACACGGCCAGGTCTCTGACCTTCCTATAGGCTGTCTTGTCGTTGTTGGTGATCAGGCCTACCATGCCGGCCAGCTCTCGGTCTGTCTCCACTGCCTCTCCACCATACGCCGGCCAGCTCTCGGTCTGTCTCCACTGCCTCTCTACCATACGCCGGCCAGCTCTCGGTCTGTCTCCACTGCCTCTCTACCATACGCCGGCCAGCTCTCGGTCTGTCTCCACTGCCTCTCTACCATACGCCGGCCAGCTCTCGGTCTGTCTCCACTGCCTCTCTACCATACGCCGGCCAGCTCTCGGTCTGTCTCCACTGCCTCTCTACCATACGCCGGCCAGCTCTCGGTCTGTCTCCACTGCCATCTCCACCATACGCCGGCCACTTGGTCTGTCTCCACTGCCTCTCTACCATACGCCGGCCAGCTCTCGGTCTGTCTCCACTGCCTCTCCACCATACGCCGGCCAGCTCTCGGTCTGTCTCCACTGCCTCTCCACCATACGCCGGCCAGCTCTGTTTGTCCACATTTCTACTTCGCTTTCCTTTTCATGCACACATTCTCTGCCTGGGCTGGGTTCAGTATGAAGAAGAAAATGTGACATTTTCATTTTAACAGTTCCTGTGAAGAAGGTTTTGGAGAAACATGTTGTTCAGTGCAAAGCGTTATGCAACGTACCAAACGTTCAATTGGACTGAACGCACTAACCATGCTCTCTTGCCCCTCTGTCTGACTCATTGTCACTGTTATGGTTGTTAAGGTCATCGCGGGGACGCTGTCATGAGGTGTCACTCCTGTCCTGTCAGAGGCCAGTCAGGCCACTGTCCTAACATGTGTTTCTGTCAATGTGACTAAGGCAGAGTGGGACGGGTTGCCACTGCCAGCAGCACATCTCCTCTGTTGCTCTGTGACTGACTGCAGGGCAGGCTGAGTTCCTATTAAGTTCCTGTTTCCTGGCTGGATGTTGACAGAATTTCACTATCAGTCATGATCATCTGTTTTCATAATTTCTCTGTTCTTAGCTCAAAGCTGTGCATTGCTGCACTGCATTCCCCTGCCTACTGCCAAACTCTGCTGTTTTAACTAGATAGGCTTAAAGGCACTTCATGCTTCTATAAGCCATTACGCCAAGCAGGCACAGGGAGTTTTTGCTTACCTCTCAGTTACGAACAAGGCTATGCTGTAGGTAGCAGGATCTCATGTCATTTAGTACTGAGAATCCAGATAGGCCTACACCATTAGTCAGACAGAGTCCTGCTAGGTGCTTTCAGTTCTATACTGCTGTTATATGACAGGGTTGGGTGGTCGTTGTTAAATGACCAGGGGCTAGTAGTTTCCTCCTTGCTAGTAGTAAACGGTCCGTGGTGTGAAAGCAGTGTGGTGTGATGTTATTCTGTCCTCAGTGATGACCATGGCTTCAGTCCTCTCCACTGGGCATGCAGGGAAGGCCGCTCCAGCGTGGTGGACATGCTCATCATGAGAGGGGCTCGCATCAACGTCATGAACAGAGGAGATGATACGCCCCTGCACCTGGCCTCCAGCCACGGCCACAGAGACATCGTGGGCAAGGTGGGGCTGAGTGGAGACACTGCACAAAAACGACTTGCATATATACACACTGCACTTACTACACACACAAACACTTGATGTCAATTATATCATTGGGTTGATACAGCTTCTCTTTAGGTTGATATAGCTTCAGCTATTAAAGGCCAGGAAGGAACTTAAGAAACCAGAGTTGATGGCTGCCCAACACCCCAACTCACTGCATGTTTAAAACTTGTCTGCTCTTGTTGCAGTGCTGACTGACATCAGTCGCAGTTTCTGGTTTGGTAGCGCTGCATAACCATGGTTATGATTTGGTTTAATATTAGACATGTCACGATACCTCTGGAATGTGTGAGCAGACAGGAGATATCCTTTACCAGGCCTGCCAGTTGGATCACTAGCATCACTGTATATAATCCAAACAGGATCTGGACAGCCTTGTGTTGTGTCTAATCTAATCTTGTGGTTCGGTCTCCTAGCTGATCCAGTGCAAAGCAGACACCAACACTGCCAATGAGCACGGCAACACACCATTGCATTACGCCTGCTTCTGGGGACAGGAGTTAGTGGCTGAGGTCAGTATGCCCCCTGGTGGCCTACTCTGGCTACTGTCTCTGTTTTCTGTGTGAACAACAGCTTTTTTACCACTAGAGTTACATTGATGTCTGTCTTCCTCAGGACCTGGTGACTAACGGAGCTCAGGTGAACATCTGTAATAAGTATGGAGAAACTCCCCTGGACAAAGCCAAACCTCACCTGCGTGAAGCCCTCCAAGGTATTCAACATCCCATTACTCTGCAATGTTGCCAAGAAAAAGGTGATTATTATCTGTGTGTTAGCCCTGTTACCTAATCAATGCGTGCTTTGTGTTCGCCCCCCTCTCAGAGAAAGCAGAGAAGTTGGGCCAGAGTTTGACCAAGGTCCCCTTCAAGGACACGTTCTGGAAAGGCACCACCAGAACTCGACCCCGTAAGTCCCACAGCCACAAAGCCATTTACTAGCAAGAAGAGAAGTGAATATCGGGTACAGTTTGTAGGAATGAATATCCAGTAAATGTCTCACTGAGGTCTCTGGTTGTCCCCAAGGTGCCTGATGACATTTCCACTGCCTTTCAGTGTGCTAAATTGTGCAGAAATAGTAAGGCTTTTTGCCAGACCTCGGGCTTTAGCTATCCTCTTCAACTCTGTCCTCTGTGTGTCAATGCCTACAGGTAACGGCACGTTGAACAAAGCCGCGGGCATCGACTTCAAACAGCTCTCCCTCCTGGCTAAGATCAATGAGAACCAGTCTGGAGAGGTATGGAGCTGTTGTTTCTACATGACTGTTGTTTTATCTGTTACTGATGTCCACAATAAGGCATGTTACAAAGTGATCAATCTCACACCAGCATATGTTTTTGTTTTGCATAGGTATACTGTATATTGTCATATTGTGGAGGTTATGCTGGAACTTTGTCTCAATGCTTCTTTCTTCTTTAGTTGTGGCAAGGCCGCTGGCAGGGGAATGAGGTTGTGGTGAAAGTGTTGAAGGTTCGTGACTGGTCCACCAGAAAAAGCAGAGACTTCAATGAGGAATATCCCAAACTCCGGTAATAACGGTTTACCTGCTTACTGTTCATTGTAGGTGTAATTTCTCCTGTTGAGTGGATATCATGTCTGTCTTCCTCTTGTACCTTTTTTATTTATTGGATTGTCCCTCATATGTCCCATCCTATATGCATATTTGTCTGTCTCCTCCCCCCTGTCCCTCTTCCTCGGGGCCCATCCCAGGATATTCTCCCACCCCAATGTGCTGCCCATGTTGGGAGCGTGTCAGTCTCCTCCTGCCCCTCACCCCATCATCATCACACACTGGATGCCCTATGGCTCCCTCTACAACGTGCTTCACGAGGGCACCAGTGAGTACCACATTAACCTGCACTGTACTGAAGACTTCCAATAAGGTCATTGATTCATAGAATATTCCTGGACGTCTTTTGGAAGTGCAGGCTTAAGTATTGGAAAAGAGAGCAATTCATATTACTGTACTAGAGACTGAGTACAATGTTACAGCTGTTGATGACGTGTGAAAATGCCTGACATGGCTCTGTTGTCTTCTGTCAGACTTTGTGGTTGACCAGACACAGGCGGTGAAGTTTGCTTTGGACATTGCCTGTGGGATGGCCTTCCTCCACACGCTCGAGCCCATGATCTCGCGGCACTCTCTCAACAGCAAGAGTGTCATGGTGAGAGATGACCTCACATTAACATTACATATTCACTACAGTGATGTACTGTAGTTATCATGTGTTTCACTCATGCTTCTTATGCCTTGGTGGATGACTGACTTTGTGTTCGAACCCCACTGTTATAATGCCCTGATATTCCTTGACAGATCGACGAGGACATGACAGCCAGGATCAGCATGTCAGACGTCAAGTTCTCCTTCCAGTGTCCTGGCAGGATGTACTCCCCAGCATGGGTAGCCCCTGAAGGTACATTACACACTCAGCAACTTTTTTTCTGCTTCCCGCTTTTCACCGTTGAGAATGTAAATATTTGCTTTATGTAACTATAAGGCACACAACTCCTACAGCTATGAACGTGTGTGTGATCCTCTTTCTCTGTCTGTCCTGTGCCCATGCAGCCCTGCAGAAGAAGCCTGAGGAGATCAACCGGCGGTCAGCAGACATGTGGAGCTTCGCTGTGTTGCTGTGGGAGCTGGTGACCAGGGAGGTGCCCTTCGCTGACCTCTCCAACATGGAGATAGGCATGAAGGTGAGACCGCTGGAGTTCAGGGTGCTAGAAGTTATAGGATTCGTTACAACAGGAATCTCAAAACACATGTCTCAGTTTAGTCTTGTCCTTCCCAGTGTCTCTGACATGGTTCTATCTCTGTTCTGCCCTCAGGTGGCCCTGGAAGGCCTACGACCCACAATTCCTCCGGGCATCTCACCCCACATCTGCAAGCTCATGAAGATCTGTATGAACGAAGATCCAGCCAAGAGGCCTAAATTTGACATGATCGTACCCATCCTAGAGAAAATGCAGGACAAGTGAACTGCTTTTTTGCTCTGCCTTGAGCAGAGTAAAACCCCAGATATCTTGCCCCAGATATCATCCAGAGATGTGGTGCTTACCAGTGTTGCCTTAGACCTACTCTCACTACTTACCGCTGCCCTCAATGTCACTAACTTAAGCCTCTGAAACCGGCGACAGCCAATTATTCTATTCTTGATTATGATTTTTACTTGACTTATCAAGACACGTTTTTATCAGTACTTTCATCTACGTCACTGTCTTATCGCGTCCATGCTGGAGCTAAGAACTGACACTTACGACTGTTGTGTTCTAATCATGTGGATTGAGTACAAGCCTCTGTGACTGAATAACCTGTGGAGGTCAGGATGACAATCTGTCTTTCGCACTGCTTCCTTTCTTTACCTTTGGAGGAGGTCTCACTAACTAGGGGTCAGACGCTGTAAAGTGACTTGCAACCTATTATTCCTGATAATGAAAGCTCTTACGAAAACAACACGTAGCTGTATTATCCTGAAGCTTGTCGTGTGGAACTGAGTGTGTACTATATGGCTTGTTTCCTTTGTGCAAGTAGTATGTATGCAAACAGGGTTACAGGACTGCTCCTGCTGTTAGACTATTTATCCAACAAAGCATTTCCATGTCCAGTATTCTTCAGGAAGTGCAGGGGAATGAGTGGAACCACTTTTTTACACGTGCGCTACTTTGTGTTAATTGTTCATCTTTGATTCCAATGGATGTTGAAAGAGGGAACTACCCTCTGAGTGGGAAGTCAGAAGTATAGTATCTGACTTTATAAGGCATCCGCATGCTAGGTTCGGTTTGATCCTAGCATAACTTGTTTAGGCGACGGGAATGTCTGTGCCTTGCATACTTCATTAAGACATTTGCTTGAAAAACGAGAAAGAAGCGTCAATATTACTTTAGCCCGCATCAGAAGCCGTACAACAACACAGCCATAATACTTCCTCAAAATTGCCTGAATTAATCTAACATAAATCAAGGAATCTGTAATCAATATAGACCTTTTTGCTGAGGTCTTAGTTGCACAATTTTACATCTAAGCTGCATGTTGCAGTATTTCTCAAGTTAACAAAATGTGTGTGTGAACTTCTCATAGAATGACAGCATGTAATTGAAGAATTCCTGTTGACCAATCACTGATGAAAGGGCGTGGTCTTATGGCTACCAAACTTCAGCTTGCATCAAGGAAGAGAAGTGTGCTGTAACAGGTGAAAAAACCACCTGTCGAATGCTGCTGAACACCAAAACAAATGACAACATTTTGTCTATATGCACAAACTTTTTCGACTGGGAAGCATACCTCTCTGTGCACTGCATCAGACAGTTTGGTATATTTTATCCACAGTATTTTCTGCCCTCAGATCATTGGGATTTGTTTTCTTCAACTCTCATCTTCGTTGAATTCTGTGGCTATGTTTATGCCTGAGGCAATTCTCAACTTTTCACAGGTGAGTGAAGAGGAAATGGACAATAAGGGGATAACATTAACATTCTGCTATCTGTTACTTTGTTTCCGCTTGCTTTTTGACTTCACTGCATTGTTGTGCTCTGATATGAGTTCTGTCTTTATTGGCCAATACTTATGTTTTTGAACATAAGTTCTTTGTGCCTCCACCAGCTTGCTTATTTCTGCTGAATCACTGGGGTAAAAGTCAAAACCAAGCATGTCTTATACAAATGTATGTAATTTATAAGTATATTAATAAAAAAAATGTTGGTATCTAGTCCGAAAGATCTTGTTTTGGTGTTTTTCTCAGACTAGTGCATGATAGTGGAGGTTAATTCATGCAGGTAGGCACAGACAGGAAAGTATCTGGCAGAATTACCAGCATTTACTACAAAGTTTGTCAAATCAAATTTTATTGGTCACATACACATTTAGCAGATATTATTGTGGGTGTAGCAAAATGCTTGTCCTCAATTATCTGACTTTAAAAAAAAATATTAGGTCTACTATACTGAACACAAGGAAATCCATGAACTTGCATAAATTAGAGCCTAATGAATTTATTTCATATGACTGGACAGGGGCGCAGCCATGGGAGGGCATAGGCCCACCCACTGGGGAGCCAGGCCCAGCCAATGAGTTTTTCCCCACAAAAGGGCATTATTACAGTCAAATACTCCTCAGTTTCATCAGCTTTCGGGGTGGCTGGTCTCGGACGATACTGCAAGTGAAGAAGCTGGATATGCAGGTCCTGGGCTGGTGTGGTTGTGAGGCCGGTTGGACGTAAATAAAATTTGATTTGATTTGACGTACTGCCAAATTCTCTAAATCGACATTGAAAAAGCATCTTATGGAAGAGAAATTAACTTAAAATTCTCTGGCAACAACTGTGGTGGAAATTCCTGCATGCCAATTGCACGCTCCCTCAACTTGAGACATCTCTGGCATTGCGTTGTGTGGCAAAACTGCACATTTTAGATTTGTTTTTTTGTCACCAGCACAAGGTTCTTGATATGCCATATCTGTCAGGTGGATGGATTATATTGGCAAAGGAGAAATGCTCACTAACAGGGATGAAAACAAATTTGTGCATACATTTTGAGAGAAATAAGCTTTTGTATGGAAAGTTTCTGGGATCTTTAATTTCAGCTCATGAAACATGGGGCCAACACTTTACATGTTGCGTTTATATTTTTGTTCATCAGGGGTTCCAAACCTTTTCACTTGGGGGCCCCCCCTTTCCAGCATTGGGGGAAAACATTAGCTGACAGGCTAGTTTATCTGGACATTTCTGACACGTTATAGATAGCTCTAAGGTATGCAATGATTAACAGACAAGAGGAACTGATGATGCACTACCCCATTTCTGAATTGTACCTTGTGCATTTTACGATTCCAACTTTCAAGAGTAATTTTAAACCCGGACTTCCTTTTTCCTTTTAATATATATATATATATATATATATCTGCAAAACACCAGTCTCAACGTCAACAGGTGACTCCAGGATGCTGGCTTTCTAGGCAGAGTTCCTCTGTCCCGTGTCTGTTTTCTTTTGCCCATCTTAAAACTTTTATTTTTATTGTCCAGTCTGAGATATGGCTTTTTCTTTGCAACTCTGCCTAGAAGGCCAGCATCCCGGAGTCACCTCTTCACTGTTGACGTTGAGACTGGTGTTTTGCGGGTATTCTGTGAAGGGAGTAGTACCCAGCGCTGTACGAGATCTTCAGTTTCTTAGCAATTTCTCGCATGGAAAGTCCTTCATTTCTAGGAACAAGAATAGACTGACGAGTTTCAGAAGAAAGTTGTTTGTTTCTGGCCGTTTTGAGCCTGTAACCGAACTCACAAATGCTGAGGCTCCAGATACTAATTTAGTTTAAAGAAGGCCAGTTTTATTGTTTCTTTAATCAGAACAACAGTTTTCACCTGTGCTAACATAATTGCAAAAGGGTTTTCTACTGATCAATTAGCCTTTTTAAAACGATTAACTTGGATTAGCTAACACAATGTGCCATTGGAACACAGGAGTGATGGTTGCTGATAATGGGCCTCTATACGCCTTTGTAAATATTCCATAAAAAATCTGCCGATTCCAGCTACAATAGTCATTTACAACATTAACAACGTCTACACTGTATTTCTGATCAATTTGATGTTATTTTAATGGACAAAAATTAGCTTTTTCAAAAACAAGGACATTTCTTTTTGAGCGGTAGTGTACATATGAGATGAGTAATGCAAGATATGCAAACATCATTAAAGTGGCATTATTAAAGTGGCTTGTGTTCCATTTATTAAAGTGGCCAATGAGTTCAAGTCTGTATGAAGGCAGCAGCCTCTGTGCTAGTGATTGCTGTTCAAATGTCTGATGGCCTTGAGATAGATGTTTTTCAGTCTTTCGGTCCCAGCTTTGATGCATCTGTACTGACCCTGCCTTCTGGATGGTAGCGGGGTGAACAGGCAGTGGCTCGGGTGGTTGTTGTCCTTGATCTTTTTGGCCTTCCTGTGACATCGGGTGCTGTAGGTGTCCTGGAGGGCAGGTAGTTTGCCCCCGTTGATGTGTTGTGCAGACCGCACCACCCTCTGGAGAGCCCTGCAGTTGTGGGCGGTGCAGTTGTCATACCAGGCAGTGATACAGCCCGACAGGATGCTCTCAATTGTGCATCTGTAAATGTTTGTGAGGGTTTTAAGTGACAAGCCAAATTTCTTCAGCTTCCTTAGGTTGAAGAGGTACTGTTGCGCCTTCACCACACTGTCTGTGTGGGTGGACCATTTCAGTTTGTCCGTGATGTGTACACCGAAGAACCTAAAACTTTCCACCTTCTCCACTACTATCCCGTCTATGTGGATAGGGTGCTCCCTTTCTGTTTCCTGAAGTCCACGATCATCTCCTTTGTTTGGTTGACGTTGAGTGAGAGGTTATTTTCCTGACACCACACTCTGAGAGCCCTCACCTCCTCCCTGTAGGCTGTCTTGTCGTCGTTGGTAATCAAGCCTACTACTGTTGTGTTGTCTGCAAACCTGATTGAGTTGGAGGCGTCATTGGTGAACATGGAGTACCAGAGGTGGCTGAGCACGCACCCTTGTGGGGCCCCAGTGTTGACGATCAGCGAAGTGGAGATGTTGTTTCCTACCTTCACCACCTGGGGGAGGCCCGCAAGGAAGTCCAGGACCCAATTGCACAAGGCGGGGTTGAGACCCTGGGCCGCAAGGTTAAGTTAGATTACTTGCTCGTTATTACTGCATTGTCGGAACTAGAAGCACAAGCATTTCGCTACACTCGCATTAACATCTGCTAACCATGTGTATGTGACAAATAAAATTTGATTTGATTTGATTTGATTCAATGATGAACTTGGAGGGTACTATGGTGTTGAATGCTGAGCTATAGTCAATGAACAACATTCGTAAATAGGTATTCCTCTTGTCCAGATGGGATAGGGCAATGTGCAGTGTGATGGAGATTGCATTGTCTGTGGAGCTATTGGGGTGGTAAGCAAATTGAAGTGGGTCTAGGGTGACAGGTAAAGTGGAGGTGATATGATCCTTGACTAGTTTCAAAGCACTAAATGATGACAGGAGTGAGTGCTATGGGGCGATAGTCATTTAGTTCATACCACTGTACTATGGCACTGATTTAGTACGAAAACACCTCTATAAATCTATTTTGATAATGTATTCTGTGGACTCCGATCAGCGATCGTAAGAGGGTTGAGGCAGAGAACCTCGAGGCAACACAGAGCGACAAATTCTTGACGTTCGCCGCCTCCCCTTCCCATCTTTCATCATCACTATACACAACAGCGCAGCATCAGTATTGCCTGGGAATCCAGATAAACGACCCCTCTATACGTGTGGAAATATGTAACAATAACGAGAACATATTTAATCGAAGACACACTGACAGCACAAGTAAGTATATTTAGTAGTTAATGGCGCACATTTTAAAGTGCCGTCCTTTGTGTTCGTGTACCAATTCTGGCTATATTATGGGATGATGATGGCGGATGATGCCCGTTTTTTCAGATGGTCACCTAGCTATTTTCTGTAGCTTGCTAGCACGGAGGCTAACGAATCCGCGTACCTTGCCTTTTAGTTGACTTAACGTTAGCTAACCCACATTGCTGGTATGCTAAATTAGCAATAATACAGTAGCTAGCGCTTGACATTGTCATGGCATTTATTGTTATTGATTGCTTGCTAAATTAGCAACTAGCAAGCTAGCTAGAGAGGCCTAGCCAACTATCGTTATCTAGTAACGATTTGTGTCATCATGGATAATGTACTGTAGCTAGCTAATGGCGCAGTTAACATTAGCTACCTAGCTTACTACTTTAATATGTCAACGTTAGTTAGCGAACTAGTTAGGCTGGGTAGCTAGCTACCTGGCTAGCTTGCTAACATTACATTTACCTCGCTGGCAAGTTAACTAATGTTAGTTAACCTTACAATGTCAAACAGTTGACTCGCCAGCCAGGTCACTTTCTCTCATTACTAAACTGACACACCTCTCAATAGTTATTTTTCTGGACATTCGAGTGATCAGATGGGCAAAGGCATGTATTTTCTCTCAAACCATACCCCCCTGTATTCCCCTCAGAGCTGCTGTATAGTACCATGGGTGGCCATGATGATGATGATGATATGTCTTATCATGTAGCCAACAACCATCATCAAGATGAAGTGCTGAAAAACAAATTGAATGACAGTGGCCTTTGGAGTGACCAAGAATCCACTGGCGGCAACAATGCTAAGTGGGTCAAGGAGGGCCAGAACCAGCTGAGGAAAGTTGCTGAGAAACATCAGGACCAGAATGGGAACCAAGAGGACTTCTCCCCTCATAACACCACTGAGGAGGAGCAGAGGAACGAGGAGCAGACCAAATCTCCCAAGACTGCCAAGACCATCCTCAAGGAGCCAGTACTCATTGATACTCTACTGTCTGCCGAGGATAAAGAGGGCGAGGGCGAAGAAAATGACAAAGAAAAGGAAGATCCATCTGAGGCAGATGAAGAGGCCTGCAGTTTTAAAGAGGAAGATAGGGAGTCCGAACAGAGTAATGTGGAGGCTGAAAGAGAGGGAGGTGGGGTGGCTAGAAATCCCTGTCTGCTGTTTTCTAATGTGAATGGAACACCAAGTGATGAAGAAACCAACTGGCCTGCACTGTCTCAGGAAAGCACTGCTGAAATCCCTCCAAATGGAAACAAAGGTAAGGGCGAGTTGTTGAAATCAGTCGTGTGACTGTTTTGTTGGAGCAATGATGATTATAGTCTAGTCTAACATAACAAGTGCTTCTCAGGTTGCAAGCAACGTTGGCGGACTCCTCGTTCTAACCCTCCCCTTCTCTCCACACAGAGTCCTTCTGGGACTCGGAGGCCTTTGAGGCGGACACAGACCTGCCCTCTGGGTGGATGCGGGTTCGAGACACCTCAGGCACCTACTACTGGCACATCCCTACTGGCACTACTCAGTGGGAGCCCCCCTCCCCTCTGGACAAGGTGGGAGACTCTATGATGTCCTCCAGTATGTCCCTGGAGACAACACCCTGTGAGGAAGAGCAGGAGGTGAGCTCTTACTCATAGGCCTTAGGGATGATTTGTGACATGTTCTGTTCTTAGAAGACTTATATCTATGCTCTCCCAATTTAGAATAAAAACGGCATCATGTTTTTGTCTGACTCCTAGGAAACATGGGGAGACCTCTCTAACCCAGATGAAGGGACTAGTGATGGAGAGTTGTGGAAGGTAAGAGACAGAGGGAATATTAAGAAGTATTAATGAGAATCTTGACATGGCTAAGACCTCACATTTAGGATATCTTATACCAAAAGGTCAACACTGACAGTTAAAATATGTTCTATTTATTTGAATGAGTATGGGAAACGTAATTTTTATGTCTCCGATTATTAATTGAAAAACAATTTGTAATATACATTCAACATAAACTCTTACCACAGACTCTGTGGATAAATCATTATTATGTGGAAAATAGTTGACATGGGAAAAAGTAGGCTTACGTTTTTTTTTTACTGTCTTGGCGTGTACTAAGGGACAGAAGCAGAGCATTACGCTTCAATAGCCAAAATAATAATACAATAACAGAGCACACAACCTTTTCCAGCTTCAACCCTCAATATTTCAGTTTTAGAAACAGTGGAGTTTAGAAGGCAACACATCTGGATGTTGATCAACTTGGTGATAATGAATTGACAAATTCTTCGTATTTTTCGTGATTGCAGGAGGGAGAGGTGGCTTCTGATCAGAGCCTGAAGGAGTTTGAAGGGGCAACCCTGCGCTATGCATCCATCAACCTGAAGTAAGTGGTGTGGTGGTAGTACATTATGTGATAAGCTTTCTCATTCTCAGCCAAAACAGTTTCTCTTAAACCCTTCTCTTGTTCTTTCTCAAACTCTACCTGCCTGGTAACTAGCTGTTCCCAATCTGAGGAAGAGGAGAACCTTGATC
The DNA here is from genome assembly GCF_018296145.1 of Oncorhynchus tshawytscha. Lineage (NCBI taxonomy): Eukaryota > Metazoa > Chordata > Actinopteri > Salmoniformes > Salmonidae > Oncorhynchus > Oncorhynchus tshawytscha. Next base: position 76,877,037 of record NC_056441.1, read on the forward strand.
CCCATGGCACTGACTTGGAAGCTAAGGTACATTCAAATTCACTTTCATTTACACTCACTAATGCACTGAGGCAGGAAGACTGTAGTCATCTGTCTGTCCCTTCCCTGTCAACATACAACTACTCTTCCCTTTCCTAATTGGACTGCATCTGTCGGTTTATCCCTCTCCCTCTCTCCGGACCATCCTGTGTTCTCTCCTGCCTCAATTTGCTATTCCAGTATTTTGCTGTGCGCTCTCTGGGCTGGGTGGAGATGTCTGAAGAGGACATGGCACCAGCGAAGAGCAGCGTGGCTGTCAACAACTGCATTAGACAGCTGTCCTACCATAAACACAACCTCCATGACACTGCTGGCATCTGGGGAGAGGTGAGTCTGAGGAGCAGGGCTACAGTAAGGGATTGGGGTGGGCTCTTCCTGTTTGGGGGAAGAGCCTGGGCATGGGGTTGATGTCTGGACAACACCCTCTGTTTACCTTGCTTGGTCTATTTTTACCCAGCAACCTCTCACATTTACTGCTATTCCCTGCAGCTCCTCTGTGTTGAATAATGTTGAACATCAGAGTAATTATAGTCATCCATATGCACCAATGCTTGGGAATGTCTCCATCTAAAACGGGACCAAGTCTAACAGGTGTTTGCTAGAATATTATCAGTTGTAGAACAGATGGCACATTCAAATGTAATTTGGTTCAATTTGCTGTGCATGGTGGTGCTTCAGCAGGATCGTGATATGTTTGTGTTGTGTTACCAGGGTAAGGACATGCTGATGGTCCTGGAGAATGACACTATGAATCTGATCGACCCACTGGGCCAGACTCTGCTGCACTCCCAGCCTATTGCCAGCATCCGCGTGTGGGGTGTGGGCCGAGACAACGGCAGGTCAGTGTCTACTAGTTAGTCACCGTTTGGCACCACATCTGGAGGTTGTAAAGCACTGCACAACTGTTGCAGTCCGATTAAGTGGTGTAGCTACTTTTACAGGAACAGAAAATGCTGTTTAACTCTTTGGAATTTGTACTATTTTATATAGTGTTTATTTAGCACAATCTATTAGTAAATTGTTTATCTAGTCTTAGCCGTCACTTAACTATTACTTCATCATGACCCATCCACACCTAATTAAGAGATATTAGACACTGGGAATTACATAATATCTGGTCATTTGTTCCATTTTCTTAAAGATGCACACTGTGGAAATTGCTACTCCATTTCCTGGTTGCAAAAATTCTAATAGTTTACCAAATTTCAGTTTGTGACAAAACAAGCAAGTTTAAGTGTAGAGAATGTTTGTACCTTCTAAACCGCTGTGAAATATATTTTGCATAACTAAAAATATTGTATTTTCAGCTGTTTGAATTTGGTATACACAAAAAATGTTCATTCTCATTGAAGCATAGAAATAGTGCACATAGAATAGATCTACCACTTCTTAGACTTGCTTTCAATGATTGACAGATCTATAACTCTCATTTGTATGTGAATTTGGTCGGGCCCCCCCAAAACGTTACATATTGCAGCATTACATTTTTCTAGGTAAAACCCCGCCTTATCTCAGTTTACTGGTCACCATAGCAGCACCCATCCACAGCACGATCTCCAAGCTGGGGACTCTTATCTCCCTCACTAACTTCAACCACCAGCTGTCAGAGCAGCTCACAGATCATTGCACCTGTACATAGCCCATCCAACTACCTCATCCCCATACTGTATTTATTTATTTATTTATTTTGTTCCTTTGCACCCCAGTATCTCTACTTGCACATTCATCTTCTGCACATCTATCACTCCAGTGTTTAATTACTATATTGTAATTACCTTGCCACTATGGCCTACTTTATTGCCTTACCTCATTTGCACACACTGTATATATACTTTTTTCTACTGTATTATTGACTGTATGTTTGTTTATTCCATGTGTAACTCTGTGTTGTTGTATGTGTCGAACAGCTTTGCTTTATCTTGGCCAGGTTGCCTACCTGGTTAAATAAAGGTAAAATAAAGAAGTGTTATTAAAACATGTTCATCTTCATGCCTTAGGGTAGTGTTTTCCCATCCTAGACCTGTGGATATGGGTTTGTTTTCCTGCTGAATTTGCACATAGCAGTTCTTTGCCCAGCTGTGTGAGTCATTACAGCTGCATTTGCACAGGCAGCCCAATTCTGATATTTTTTCCACATTTTGATCTTTTGACCAATCACATCAGATTTTTTTCACATTAGAATTTTTTAGAGCTGAACTGATTAGTCAAAAGTCCAATTAGTGAAAAAAATATCTGAATTGGGCTGGCTTTGTAAATGCGGCCTATGGTTCCAAACAGGATTTGAACCCAATTTGGCAATGGCATGCTTGAATACAGAACTTCACCCATGAGACAACACTGCCCTCTGGTGGGTTGTCCATGGTGTTGCAATGATACAGCTGCCCTCTGGTGGGTTGTCTCTGGTGGGTTGTCCATGGTGTTGCAATGATACAGCTGCCCTCTGGTGGGTTGTCTCTGGTGGGTTGTCCATACAGCTGCCCTCTGGTGGGTTGTCCATACAGCTGCCCTCTGGTGGGTTGTCCATACAGCTGCCCTCTGGTGGGTTGTCCATACAGCTGCCCTCTGGTGGGTTGTCCATACAGCTGCCCTCTGGTGGGTTGTCTCTGGTGGGTTGTCCATACAGCTGCCCTCTGGTGGGTTGTCCATGGTATTGCAATAACATTTCCTTTCAATGACATTCACTATGAATCTGATTTGAATTTTCTGCTAGTGTTTTTGTAATAACTGTGATTAACTGATCATTATTTATTTTCATGCTGCATTTCGCTGCCCTATACAGGGAAAGGTATTGTACAGATATGATTATTTGCAGTTTTTCTTTTAGAAATGTATTCTCCAATGTTGTTTATCCTACATATAGTTACATTTATTGTATTGTCATATCTAACATGATTGCATGCAATCATTTTTGTTTTGCCAGTTTTTTTCTTGTGGGTTGTTATCATTAAAGTTGGAGAAATGCATGGGTTCATGTACCAGTATGTAAATGGTGTACTTTTCTGTATTTGTTACAACAGAGACTTTGCTTATGTAGCGCGAGACAACCTGACCCAGGTACTCAAGTGTCACGTGTTCCGCTGTGACTCACCTGCCAAGAACATCGCCACCAGTCTGCATGAGATGTGCTCCAGGGTGAGACTCCCATGTCTTCTACAGTTGAAGTTGGAAGTTTACATACACTTAGGTTGGAGTCATTACAACTAATTTTTCAACCACTACGCACATTTCTTGTTAACAAACTATAGTTTTGGCAAGTCGGTTTGGACATCTACTTTGTGCACAACACAAGTAATTTTTCCAACAATTGTTTACAGACAGATTATTTCACTTATAATTCACTGTATCAAAATTCTATTGGGTCAGAAGTTTAAATACTCTAATTTGACTCTGCCTTTAAACAGCTTGGAAAATTCCAGAAAATTATGTCATGACTTTAGACGCTTCTGATAGGCTAATTGACATCATTTGAGTCAATTGGTGGTGTACCTGTGGATGTATTTCAAGGCCTACCTTCAAACTCAGTGCCTCTTTGCTTGACATCATGGGAAAATCAAAAGAAATCAGCCAAGACCTCAGAAAAAAATGGTGGTTCATCCTTGGGAGCAATTTCCAAAGGCCTGAAGGTACCGCGTTCATCTGTACAAACAATAGTACGCAAGTATAAACACCATGGGACCACACAGCTGTCATACCGCTCAGGAAGGAGACGTGTTCTGTCTCCTAGAGATGAACGTACTTTGGTGTCAATGTGCAAATCAATCCCAGAACAACAGAAAAGTACCTTGTGAAGATGCTGGAGGAAACCGGTACAAAAGTATCTATATCCACAGTAAAATTAGTCCTACATCGACATAACCTGGAAGGCCGCTCAGCAAGGAAGAAGCCACTGCTCATAAACCGCCATTAAGAAAAACACTATGGTTTGCAACTGCACATGGGGACAAAGATTGTACTTTTTGGAGAAATGTCCTCTGGTCTGATGAAACAAAAATGGAACTGTTTGGCCATAATGACCATCGTTATGTTTGGAGGAAAAGGGGGAGGCTTGCAAGCTGAAGAACACTATCCCAACCATGAAGCACGGGGTGGCAGCATCATGTTGTGGGGGTGCTTTGCTGCAGGAGGGACTGGTGCACTTCACAAAATAGATGGCATCATGAGGGAGGAAAATTATGTGGACATATTGAAGCAACATCTCAAGACATCATTCAGGAAGTTAAAGCTTGGTCGCAAATGGGTCTTCCAAATGTACAATGACCCCAAGCATACTTCCAAAGTTGTGGCAAAATGGCTTAAGGACAACAAAGGCAAGGTATTGGAGTGGCCATCACAAAGCCCTGACCTCAATCCTATAGAAAATGTGTGGTTAGAACTGAAAAAGCGTGTGCGAGCAAGGAGGCCTAGAAATCTGACTCAGTTACACCAGCTCTGCCAGGAGGAATTGGCCAAAATTCACCCAACTTATTGTGGGAAGCTTGTGGAAAGCTACCTGGAATGTTTGACCCCAAGTTAAACAATTTAAAGGCAATGCTACCAAATACTAATTGAGTGTATATGAACTTCTGACTCACTGGGAATGTGATGAAATAAATAAAAGCTTAAATAAATCACTCTCTACTATTATTCGGACATTTCACATTCTTAAAATAAAGTGGTGATCCTAATTGATCTAAAACAGGGATTTTTTACTAGGATTAAATGTCAGGAATTGTGAAAAACTGAGTTTTAAATGCATTTGGCTAAGGTGTATGTAAACTTACAACTTCCACTGTATGTCACATATCTAATATACTATTTCCTGTGGAATCTTGTTTCACAATGAGCTGAACATGTCTCTCTTTACATTCAGATAATGACAGAGAGGAAACTATCCAAGCCATTTCTGAGCAGGTACAATTCTGACCAGTGCAAAGCCATGGAGATTCCTACTCAAGGTAACCCCTGTGATAGTTCTACAGTTCATTTTAGAACAGAAGTAAAACACCAGACACTAACTCCATCCCTATCTTCTTCCTCTGCAGAGTTTCCCGTTCCAAAAAATGAGAATTTCCAACGTTTTCTTGTGTATTACCTTGGTAACGTACCTGTGACCAAGCCTGTAGGTAAGGGACGCATGGGTAAGGAAATCTTTTATTTACTTAGTAGTTAGGTAAATATATCTAGCTGTGCAATAAAGCATATGGCTGTGCTTTGTGTGGGACTGTGTTTTGCTTCACTTCACATGTGGCTAGCTAGCTACTCCCATGCAGTTTACCTTGCCTTGTGGATACTGTTAACAGCCAAACTTTCTCGTCTCCTAGGTGTGGACACAATCAATGATGCTTTGGAGGCTGCAATGAACAGCACAAGGAAGCAGGATTGGACCCCCGTCTCTGTCAACGTGGCCCCTGCCACTCTCACCATCCTCACCAGAGAGGTAGTTACTAACTAACCCATCCACAACATCATCTCCGTTACACACAGACATTTGGTAGCAGTCATGTCAGTATGGCTCTCTCCTGACCATGCTGTGTCCTCTGTCCTCCCCAGACTGAGGAGGTGATGTCAGAGTGCCGGGTGCGGTTCCTGTCGTTCATGGGTGTGGGAAAGGACATCCACACCTTTGCCTTCATCATGGCCAAGGGCCCCGGGGACTTCATCTGTCACATGTTCTGGTGTGAGCCCAACGCTGCCAGCCTGAGTGAGGCGGTGCAGGCCGCCTGCATGGTGAGTCAACAGACTGATTATTGATTAATCAGTGGTCTAGAGAGACGGGCTGAAGGATGATATGGCCGTGCTGCTGCTCCAGTTTCAACTGTTCTGCCTGTGATTATTATTAGACCCTGCTGGTAATTTATGAACATTTGAACATCTTGGCCATGTTCTGTTATAATCTCCACCCGGCACAGCCAGAAGAGGACTGGCCACCCCACATAGCCTGGTTCCTCTCTAGGTTTTTTCCTAGGTTTTGGCCTTTCTAGGGAGTTTTTCCTAGCCACTGTGCTTCTACACCTGCATTGCTTGCTGTTTGGGGTTTTAGGCTGGGTTTCTGTACAGCACTTTGAGATATCAGCTGATGTACGAAGGGCTATATAAATACATTTGAAATTTGAATATGTTGTCTATAGTATAGAACATTTTATTAATAAACTGGAATGGTATTGATGTGTTTCAGTGTCTGTACTGATGGATTCCTGCTGTGTGTGTGTGTGTGTGTGTGTTCTGTCCACAGCTGCGCTACCAGAAGTGTCTGGACGCGAGGCCTCCCAGCCTGGGCTCCTGCTTGCCCACTCCGCCTGCTGACTCCATGGCCCGCCGGGTCAGGATGGGGGTCCAGAGTCTGCTGGGAAGCTTCAAGCAGTACAGGTCAGGGTCCCAGTCCCCCTGAGCAGAAGAGAGAAGATCTCCTCCCCACCAACACTAACCCATCACAGCAGCTCCAGCTCACTCCTCCACTCCTCTTTCTCTCTCGCTTTCTGCCGTTTCTGTCGGCCTTACACTCCTTTTGGCCTTCCTTAGAGAGAGTCCTTTCATTAGTGCATGGAGTTATATGTAACTGAGGAAATGCTTACTTACTAGTGATTGCAAAGTGTTTTTCTATACATCTACTGTATAACTCTCCTTTAGCTTTGTACTCAAACTGAATGAGCCCTGACAACGGCCCATTGTTTGTTCTGTTTTTGGGATTTAATCTGTTTGTCACTATTTTTGTGTTTTAGCAGAAACCATGTCTGGCAGGAAGCGTTCATATTATGGGATGTAACTACATGTTTCTTCACTGTAGGAAGCTAGGGGGATTCCACAGAAATACATCTAATTTCTTTGCAACTATGGTTGAGTCATGGGGCCGTGCTCTTCCCCAAACAGTAACAGCACCTCTTTTTAAAAATGTTCTACTGGTGTCTGAAGAAGGTCATGCAGTCACTGTCGAGCCTAGTAGAGTCTCCTGATGTTTGTTTTCTACCGTGTCATTACCCTGTACACTCCTCAGCCTCTACTCCTGTCCAACTGAGGTTCTAAGAGCCCAAGGAGAGGGTCACCTAGAGAGCTTCATGTTCCCCACTGCAAACAGTGTGTTTTAGTCTTCCATTAAAGAAGTGAATAATCATGTCACGTCGTAGTGAACAACCAGTGATTTCAGAGTGTACTGTAGTTGCGTTTCCCCTACATTTGCATGAACATTTGCAAGTTCAGTGCTTCTGTGCAATAATCAGACTTTCCTGTATGTGGTGTTGGTAGAATGGCTTCCAAACGGTTATATAGCAGCACACACTGTGCTGTGGGTTCTTTAATGTAGGGGCCTGGCTATATCTGACTAGGGCTTAGCCAACAAAAAGAGGCACTGGTGAAAATAGACTTCTGATCATGGAAAAGTGACTTAGAAAACACAACAGCTCAAGGCCTGAGTTTTCTATCTGAGTCAGTCAACCGCAGCTGGTAACCACCACCACCAAATAGTAGTGTAGGACCTCACCACACACTGCATGTTTTAATAGCTTAGAGGAATAACCAGGTTCATATCTGCCTGCAGCGGTTTAGTGCTGAACTCTTAGTTATTGTAACATACTAGATGTGTGCTACTTCATGGTAAAGAGGCCTGAATTCTGTACCTGTTAATAAGTGTTTGTAAGGCATGTCACTAGCCTGTATCCGTGTCTATCAATATATAAGCTAGCTAGTAGTAGATTAGTTGTCACTGTCAGGTCCTTTCCACTGAGTAGCTGAGAGCAGGTCAGTATCTGTCTCCCTTAGTCAGTGCCCTGGGACAGGGATAACATTGAGAGAATGATTTATGATTTTATTTATTTACATTTTTTTGTACCACTTTTTGCTCTGTTTGGGCCATGGTCCCTCTAAGTAATGTATTTTGTATTGTTTTCACTATAATGGACACTACTGAGGAGCAGTTGCACAGTTTCTCATTATTGATTGTATTATAGAACAAATCAGACTAGTTGTGGTTTTTATGTAAAAAATAAATAAAAAATACAGATGAAATGTGTTTGTCAGAAGTATTTAGTGCAATAGTTATTTGACTAACAAAATTAAAGATGTAAAATATAGAAACACTATCTGACATAATTAGACTGGATTGAATTGTATAATACTATACTGTATCTCATGTCACTGTTCACTTATCATTGTGCTCCTTTTTTCTAATTCTGTTATGTCAGTACTTCCAAAGTCAACTTTAAAAATTAGGAATATTGGAACACTAGCTGATACATTTATTTCACAATTCATGTAAATTAGGTGTATAAAATGTATCTGTATATAAAAGTCCCTGCACAAGAAATAAATGTCAACATATCTTATTTTTGGCGTTGCATTTATTTTTCACCCGCTTAATGGAATAATTTTCATGGTTTTGGTGTGACGTGTTTGAGTGAAGCCATGTGGATTGGTGAGATTGTATTCCAAAAGGCAGTTGTGGATTAGTCTGTAAATTGTCTCCTTTCGTAACCGGTGGTAGAACCACATAAATCCTCAATTTTCAATCAATGTTTTTTTTATCTGACATTCCTGGTAATCCCATTAAAATGGAAGCGAAGCCAGACCGTGCAGGCTGTCTAGTCCTTTGCATATCTATGAAACCTGCTGACATTGGTTTTACCAAATGTATTGTGAGAGGTGCAAGCATAGAGATAGATAGAGGACTACTCTTTATCTGTGCCATTGTAGCGTATGTGACAGCATGGGCAGCGCCATTGAGGATCATTTTTAAGTAGTCAATCTTCATGATTGGCTGATCCCTCCTGATGACCCGGTTGGACATGACTCCAACAGGGTCACCAGGAGGGATCAGCCAATGAATTTGGAAGTCCCACCCAGTTGACTAGATTAAAATGGTGGAAGCCCTCAAAGGCCTCTCATTCTCTATTGGTGCAAGGCCCATGTGTGAATAACATGCAGAGGTCACCCCATGTCACCTGTTCATTCATGTCTATGCTTTCCCCCTCCTGTTGTATTGAAAAGGCCCAGGGAGGGATGAAATCAAAAGGCCCAGGGAGGGATGAAATCAAAAGGCCCAGGGAGGGATGCTGTATATAGGCTGGTTATTGTTTCCATAGGAGATGGCTTTGGGGGGAAAGGTGCACATCAAGTGGTCCAGGCCCAGACGTGTAATGGACACTCCTTCACGAGGATATCTCTCCTATTCCCTGCCAGCGGGACTGCACTGCTGTGCTGTGGGACACATCAAGGGCTTGGCTGTAATCAGGTCCTTTATAAGGGATCGGCCAGCTCCCCGCCCCATTCAGACTGGGTTGGTTGTGTGTTTGGGGTTTTGCTTGTGTTCCCGCGTCCCTCATTCCTACTGTAGTTTGATTAATTTGAGGCCTGCTGGCTCACAGTGGGAGGGTGTCTGAGTTCAGTGCGTTGTTGATGGAGGTGATCCATATCAATGTCCTGCTCCCCTCCCATACTTCCACCCACAACTGAGTTTTTTTAGCCTATACATCTGTATGCTTAAACAACATGCTATAGATTTGATCTTGGTTATTATCTCTATTAGAAAATGATGTACTTGAAAATGTGCTCTTCAAAAGCAAGGAAATATAATTATTTCTGTCTCTGATTTTCCTGTATCCTCAAATGTATTCATACTGTTCCATATAATTATGAATGAGCGGTGGTGTTTAGCCATCCATGCTGAGTCCCATTGTTATGTTTCTTTATTCTACTGTTTGCCATCACGCTGAAACACATTTCTAAAGCATATTCAACGTGTGTGAGTGTATGTGACTAGATTTATTTATTCACATGTGCCTGTGTTAGTCTTTCACACTATGTGTCAATCACAATTTAAAGGAGTTCGGCTCACGGAGGAAATAATCACAACTATAATTATTTCTATAATTATGCATACGGCATTTGTGTAATGGAGATTTATTTTGAGTAATGAATGTGTAGTCTTGTGGAACATTGCTTTTCCTCTAAGAGCTGTGGAGCTGTGGAGTGGGCTCATATCTTCACTGCTGGGCACTTTAATCTAATCACACATCTAGAGAACAGCCTGGATAAAGGAAGTGAACAGCAGCTTCATCTTAAACCTGGTATCAAGTTTGGGAGAGATGGTAGAAATCCCTGTAGGATGCATCCTCCTTTTGGTTCTCATGGTGTGAATATATCCACTTCACTGAATGAGGCTTTCTGGTGGAAATGTGCGTTTATTGAGAAGGTTACTTTTGTTTTTCCTCTTTTTTGGAGATCTGTAGTTTCTGGTAATCAGGAAAGACACTGTTGGGCTCTGAGTCAGTCAGGTCATAGTGAATCAATCACAACCACAGGAGGGGAGTTTGCACAACACAGATGTAGATCAACTTCACACGAATCAGGAGGGAAGGAAACAATGGATGAACCGCGCCAGACAGCCTCTCCTGCTGAGCTAGAAAACTAGGATGTACTGGAGAGATGGAAAAAGGGAAAGACAAGAAGCTGTTGCGTTGTAGGAATTCATCATGTGGGCTTATTGATGTTCATCATGTGGGCTTATTGATGTTCATCATGTGGGCGTATTGATGTTCATCATGTGGGCGTATTGATGTTCATCATGTGGGCGTATTGATGTTCATCATGTGGGCGTATTGATGTTCATCATGTGGGCTTATTGATGTTCATCATGTGGGCTTATTGATGTTCATCATGTGGCGTATTGATGTTCATCATGTGGGCGTATTGATGTTCATCATGTGATGTTCATCATGTGGGCGTATTGATGTTCATCATGTGGGCGTATTGATGTTCATCATGTGGGCGTATTGATGTTTATCATGTGGGCGTATTGATGTTCATCATGTGGGCTTATTGATGTTCATCATGTGGGCGTATTGATGTTCATCATGTGGGCGTATTGATGTTCATCATGTGGGCGTATTGATGTTCATCATGTGGACTTATTGATGTTCATCATGTGGGCGTATTGATGTTCATCATGTGGGCGTATTGATGTTCATCATGTGGGCGTATTGATGTTCATCATGTGGGCGTATTGATGTTCATCATGTGGGCGTATTGATGTTCATCATGTGGGCGTATTGATGTTCATCATGTGGGCGTATTGATGTTCATCATGTGGGCGTATTGATGTATTGATGTTCATCATGTGGGCGTATTGATGTTCATCATGTGGGCTTATTGATGTTCATCATGTGGGCGTATTGATGTTCATCATGTGGGCGTATTGATGTTCATCATGTGGGCGTATTGATGTTCATCATGTGGGCTTATTGATGTTCATTGATGATGTTCATCATGTCGTATTGATGTTCATCATGTGGGCGTATTGATGTTCATTGGGCGTATTGATGTTCATCATGTGGGCGTATTGATGTTCATCATGTGGGTATTGATGTTCATCATGTGGGCGTATTGATGTTCATCATGTGGGCGTATTGATGTTCATCATTCGTATTGATGTTCATCATGTGGGCGTATTGATGTTCATCATGTGGGCGTATTGATGTTCATCATGTGGGCGTATTGATGTTCATCATGTGGGCGTATTGATGTTCATCATGTGGGCGTATTGATGTTCATCATGTGGGCGTATTGATGTTCATCATGTGGGCGTATTGATGTTCATCATGTGGGCGTATTGATGTTCATCATGTGGGCGTATTGATGTTCATCATGTGGGCGTATTGATGTTCATCATGTGGGCGTATTGATGTTCATCATGTGGGCGTATTGATTTTGGCTTTCAGATGTTTTGTTTACATTTCTAGCCTTTCATGGCAAAATTAAAATGCAACTATCTTTCGACATCCTATGTGTCAAAAGGTTTTTAGTATTTTGAGGTAGTATTATACATAATGAAGATAAATGTACGCCACAAATAATGCCAGAGTTTTTCTATTACATTTTCTCTTCAGGGCTGATGGGTTTATGTCAATGTTTCCTTTGTCATGTCTCCTATAACACTTTGGTTAAAAAAAAATGTGCACAATATTCAGAGCACATAAAATGTAATGTGACTGAAAATGGTTGATTGATTCAGTTTGATTTTGGGGATGTTCATGGGGAATATATTATGCAAATACATGTGTCTGGTCCTATTAGTGGAAGGTTCCTTCGGTGTCTTTTGTTTCTCATCCCATGTGCATTGAGTGAAAGGTTCAAAGGGCATATTCCTTAACCCTCTCTCCTCTGGTAGCCACGTTAGTGGGCGTGACATACCACTAAGAGGTGTTAGAAGCTGAATTTCCCCCTTGGTTTTATCCTGCTTTGCAGGAAGCTGACTTTAATTTGTGCTCGCTGGTATGGAGGGTGAATATTTTCTTCAATCAGAGAGTGTTCATTTTAGACATGGATTCATCAAAATGACAGCATATGCTTTCTGGACACGTAAAACATCTCCACAGCATGCACTGTAATTATCCTTATTGAATGCATCATTGTCAGAGGAAAAGGTTGGAGATAGGGAAGAAAATAAAAGTGCATATTTGGAAATTGACATCTATGTGCCCTCTGATTTTGATTTCTCTGACACTTATCTTAAATCCCAGCTTGTATTGCCTCAGACATAGCGTATATATACACCTGTTGTAAAACACAGCGGATGTAGAATGCATGTACATGTATGTACTACCAGAATGCACACACAGCCTCTGAACCTGTCGCAAGTCTTTTACAAAAGACATTGGCCTTTTATTTCCAGACAAATATATTCTCCTCTCCCTCACCTTGGTCCTCTCCTCCTTCACCTCTTCTGTATTAAAACTGGTCCAAGTCTATTACAGAGTAATTACTTCGGAGAATAGGAAGTGTCATGTTCATGAGTGGATGGCAGGCCATTTTTCTTTAGCGCTCTACTGTCTCCCTGGAATGTTTCATCGTTAGCCTAAGATGACAGACCAATTCCTATTCCCATATCAAACCTGTTCAGAGAGCACTGTCAGTCTGTTATGGTCAGTGATTATAGTTCATAGAAATGACACATCTTATTAGTTTGAAGGAAACACTCTGAAACTGTGTCTGAGATGTTTCTAAATACAACAGAATCCTGGCAACACACCTTGTCTGTGAGCTCAAAGAACTGAGACACATACATCATTTAAGTCATGATTCCTCACCACTCTTCAGAGTCTTAGTGAAGCAGAGCCCATGCTTAAATGAACTTGTTGATTGGTTTACAGGTGTACTCACCAAGAGTAAGAATAATCTACTGAAAACACGAGTCCCTTTGAGAAAGAGATGACTTCTCCATCCCATTCTTGCTCCAGAGATCCTCCCAGTTTCATAGACCCAAATCCTTCAGTGGCGCACAGCAACAAATTGCATTGTTACTTTGTAAATTTGTTCAAGCAATGAACTCAATCTCACTTGGGGTACCAATCTGACAACAGACATGATTATAATCCTGGGCGGCTCACTGGCTGTCTCCAGGGGGAGGAATGAGAGAAGCATGAAGATGAGGCTTGAAATGGTTTATTATTATTATTATATTTCCACCTTTCCCTATTTTCTCTGTCCTTCCTCAGCCTAGGCCCAATGCTGCTCCATCCCAATGTTTCAGCACACCCAAACTACCACCATAATGGCACACACCACTGTGATAGGGTCTTGCATGTAATCTTTATGGGCTTGGGGACTGAACACAGCGGCAGTATGTTCAATTAAAGACCTGCCATTGGCAGAAAGGATCATCTGTGATGTTTTGGGATGAGGAATAGACCTATGTTAAATCAAAGATTAGCTATGGATTAGAACTGATGATGAGTGCCCCTTAAAGTGGCTGTGGATGGAGTGTGGCTGTGGATGGAGTGTGGCTGTGGATGATGAGTGAGTGTGGTAGGGACTATTCTAAATATACACTAAAACCTTCAAATCTAGTCTTTCCATGTAAATACACCAAGAGAGACTGCAGGTCTATTTGAGTTTGGACCAAGTACATTAAATTGACCTGAGGAATGTCTGAGTCAGTTGCTTTGTATTTATATGTTTCTTTTCACATGTTGCCATGGAGGTGTAGCAGGAGGAGATGAAATGACCTGATGGGAGGTTGGAGAGGAGGGGTCCCAGGCTGTTGATTCTCATTTCACCGCCCGTCCTCATGTCCCAGTAGGGTTGTCTGAGACAGAGATAAATACTGCCAGCACTGTGATTTATAAGAATTCCACCCGTTACCTGACTGGACAAGACACACAGGGCTACACAGAGTCTACTGCATACAGACTAGGGTGCTTCCAGACTCTCTCTCCCTCTCTCTCCTTCGCCCTCTCTCCCGCTATCCTCCCTTCTTCTCCCTCGTCCACACCACAGAATGACAATCTCCTCCCCGCTGATCCAGTCCTGCTCTGGTTTGAAATTTTACTGTGTGAGAACAACGTTAATTCTGTTTCAGAAATAATAGAGATGATGTATTGGGGTGTGTGATAGTGTTGTAACATTCATTACCATGAAAGCATAAACATAATATATGCCCCAAAATAAATATGATGAAACTATAAACCATTACCTTCAAACTCAGTGCCTCTTTGCTTGACATCATGGGGAAATCAAAAGAAATCAGAAAAGACCTCAGAAAAACATTGTAGACCTCCACAAGTCTGGTTCATCATTGGGAACGATTTCCAAACGCCTGAAGGTGACACATTCATCTGTTTAAACAATAGTACGTAAGAAAAAACACCATGTGACCACGCAGCCGTCATACCGCTCAGGAAGGAGACGCGCTCTGTCTCCTAGAGATGAACGTACTTTGGAGCGAAAGGTGCAAATCAATCCCAGAACAACAGAAAAATACCTTTTGAAGATGCTGGAGGAAACAGGTACAAACGTATCTATATCCACAGTAAAACGTGTCCTATATCTACATAACCTGGAAGGCTTATAGACTCAGTCTATAAAAAAGTTGTCAGATGAAGCAGATGCTAAACTACAGGAATGTTTTGCTATCACAGACTGGAACATGTTTCGGGATTCTTCCGATGGCATTGAGTAGTACACCACACCAGTCACTGGCTTTATCAATAAGTGCATCGAGGACGTCGTCCCCACAGTGACTGTACGTACATACCCCAACCAGAAGCCATGGATTACAGGCAACATTCGCACTGAGCTAAAGGGTAGCTCAGTGTTCACCGGACGTGCTACCTGTCCCAGACCTGCTGTTTTCAACTCTCTAGAGACAGCAGGAGCGGTAGAGATACTCTTAATGATCGGCTATGAAAAGCCAACTGACATTTACTCCTGAGGTGCTGACTTGTTGCACACTCAACAACTACTGTGATCATTATTATTTGACCATTCTGGTCATTTATGAACATTTGAACATCTTGGCCATGTTCTGTTATAATCTCCACCCGGCACAGCCAGAAGAGGACTGGCCACCCCACATAGCCTGGTTCCTCTCTAGGGTTCTTCCTAGGTTTTGGCCTTTCTAGGGAGTTTTTCCTAGCCACCGTGCTTCTACACCTGCATTGCTTGCTGTTTGGGGTTTTAGGCTGGGTTTCTGTACAGCACTTTGAGATATCAGCTGATGTAAGGAGGGCTATATAAATACATTTGATTTGATTTGATTTGATTTGATTTAGAGCTGCCACTTTCAGGGTGCGGGACTCTAACCCGGAAGCTTACAAGAAATCCTGTTATGCCCTGTGACGAAACATCAAACAGGTAAAGCGTCAATACAGGGCTAAGATCGAATCATACTACACCGGCTCCGATGCTCGTCATATTGAGCAGGGCTTGCAAACTATTACAGACTACAAAGAGAAGTACAGCCGTGAGCTGCCCAGTGACACGAGCCTACCAGACGAGCTAAATCACTTCTATGCTTGCTTCGAGGCAAGCAACACTGAGGCATGCATGAGAGCATCAGCTGTTCCGGACGACTGTGTGATCACGCTCTCCGTAGCCGACGGGAGTAAGACCTTTAAACAGGTCAAGATACACAAGGCCAGACGGATTACCAGGACGTGGGCTCTGGGCATGTGCTGACCAGCTGGCAGGTGTCTTCACTGACATTTTCAACATGTCCCTGATTGAGTCTGTAATACCAACATGTTTCAAGCAGACCGCCATAGTCCCTGTGCCCAAGAACACAAAGGCAACCTGCCTAAATGACTACAGACCCGTAGCACTCACGTCCGTAGCCAAGAAGTGCTTTGAAAGGCTAGTAATGGCTGACAACACCATTATCCCAGAAACCCTAGACCCACTCCAATTTGCATACCGCCCAAACAAATCCACAGATGATGCAATCTCTATTGCACTCCACACTGTCCTTTCCGACGTGGACAAAAGGAACACTTATGTGAGAATGCTATTCATTGACTACAGCTCAGCGTTCTACACCATAGTGCCCTCAAAGCTCATCACTAAGCTAAGGATCCTGGGACTAAACACCTCCCTCTGCAACTGGATCCTGGACTTCCTGACGGGCCGCCCTCTGGTGGTGAGGGTAGGTAGCAACACATCTGCCACGCTGATTCTCAACACTGGAGCCCCCCAGGGGTGCGTGCTCAGTCCCCTTCTGTACTCCCTGTTCATTCACAACTGCATGGCTGGGCCAACACCATCATTAAGTTTGCAGACGACACAACAGTGGTAGACCTGATCACCGACAACGACGAGACAGCCTATAGGGAAGAGGTCAGAGACCTGGCTGGGTGGTGCCAGTATAACAACCTATCCCTCAACGTAACCAAGACTAAGGAGATGATTTTGGGCTACAGGAAATGGAGGACCGAGCACGCCCCCATTCTCATCGACAGGGCTGTAGTGGAGCAGGTTTGAGAGCTTCAAGTTCCTTGGTGTCCACATCACCAACAAATTAGAATGGTCCAAACACACCAAGATGGTCATGAAGAAGGCACAACAAAGCCTATTCACCCTCAGGAAACTAAAAAGATTTGGCATGGGTCCTGAGATCCTCAAAAGGTTCTACAGCTGCACCATCGAGAGCCTCCTGACTGGTTGTATCACTGCCGGGTATGGCAATTGCTCTGCCTCTGACCACAAGGCACTACAGGGGGTAGTGCGAATGGCCCAATACATCACTGGGGCTAAGCTGTCCAGGACCTCTACACCAGGCGATGTCAGAGGAAGGCCCTAAAAATTGTCAACGACCCCAGCCACCCCAGTCATAGACTGTTCTCTCTACTACCGCATGGCAAGTGGTACCCGAGTGCCAAGTCTAGGGCAAAAAGGCTTCTCAACAGTTTTTACCACCAAGCCATAAGACTGAACAGGTAATCAAATAGCTACCCAGACTATTTGCATTGTGTGGCCCCCCCAACCCCTCTTTTACGCTGCTGTTACTCTGTTACTGTTACTCCCGACCAACCAGTGCTCCCGCACATTGTCTAACCGGGCTATCTGCATTGTGTCCCGCCACCCGCCACCCACCCACCCCTCTTTTACGCTACTGCTACTCTCTGTCTATCATATATGCATTGTCACTTTAACCATATCTACATGTACATACTACCTCAATCAGCCTGACTAACCGGTGTCTGTATTTAGCCTCGCTACTTGTATAGCCTCGCTACTGTATATAGCCCCACTACTGTATATAGCCTCACTACTGTATATAGCCTCACTACTGTATATAGCCTCACTACTGTATATAGCCTCACTACTGTATATAGCCTCGCAACTGTATATAGCCTCACTACTGTATATAGCCTCGCTACTTGTATAGCCTCACTACTGTATATAGCCTCACTACTGTATATAGCCTCGCAACTGTTATTTTTCACTGTCTTTTTTAATTTTGACTTACCTATTGTTCACCTAATACCTTTTTTTCACTATTGGTTAGAGCCTGTAAGTAAGCATTTCACTGTAAGGTCTACTGTTGTATTCAGCTCACGTGACAAGTAAACTTTTATTTTATTTTATTTGATTCACTATCACACAGTGGTATGCCGGTATTTACGTCATGTTATGAATGCAGCATAAGGCCACAGGCATGGGTGCGGTTGGAGGCTTGTCCAACTCACAGGTGCCATTTTGAAATAAGCTACAAACCAATTGTTTGGAGAGCATTGTATTCTATTAAGGAAAACAAGAGCTAAGAAACAGAATATGGAAGACAGAGTGGGAGGGTCATCATAATATTGACCTCATTCCATCAGTAGAGGATGCCTGGTTATTCTTTAAAAGTGCTTTCCTCACCATCTTAAATAAGCATGCCCCATTCAACTAAGAACAGATATAGCCCTTGGTTCACTCCAGACTTGACTGCCCTTGACCAGCGTACTGCATTAGCATCGAATAGCCCCCACAATATGCAACTTTTCAGGGAAGTTAGGAACCAATATACACAGGCAGTTAGGAAAGCAAAGGCTAGCTTTTTCAAACAGAAATGTGCATCCTGCAGCACAAACTCCAAAACGTTCTGGGACACTGTAAAGTCCATGGAGAATAAGAGCACCTCCTCCCAGCTTCCCACTGCACTGAGGGTAGGAAACACAATCACCACCGATAAATCTACGATAATCGAGAATTTCAATAAGCATTTTTCCATGCTTTCCACCTGGCTACCCCTACCCCGATTAACAGCTTTGCACCCCCTACAGCAACTTGACCAAGCCTACCCCTTTTTTCCTTCATCCAAATCCAGATAGCTGATGTTCTGAAAGAGCTGGAAAATCTGGACCCATACAAATAAGCTGGGCAAGACAATTTGGACCCTCTCTTTCTAAAATTATCCGCCACAATTTTTGCAACCCCATTTACTAGCCTGTTCAACCTCTCTTTCGTATTGTCTGAGATCCCTAAAGATTGGAAAGCTGCCGCGGTCATCCCCCTCTTCAAAGGGGGAGACACTCTAGACCCAAACTGTTACAGACCTATATCTATCCTACCTTTCTAAAGTCTTTGAAAGCCAAGTTAAACAGATTACCGACCATTTCGAATCCCACCGTACCGTCTCCGCTATGCAATCTGGTTTCCGAGCTGGTAATGGGTGCACCTCAGCCACGCTCAAGGTCCTAAACGATATTATGACCGCCACCGATAAAAGACAATACTGTGCAGCCGTATTCATCGACCTGGCCCAAGGCTTTCGACTCTGTCAACCACCGCATTCTTATTGGCAGACTCAGCAGCGTTGGTTTCTCAAGGGACTTCCTCACCTGGTTCACCAACTACTTCTCAGACAGATTTCAGTGTGTCAAATTGGAGGGCCTGTTGTCCGGACCTCTGGCAGTCTCTATGGGAGTGCCACAGGGTTCAATTCTCAGGCCAACTCTTTTCTCTGTATACATCAATGATGTCGCTCTTGTGGCTGGTGATTCTCTGATCCACGTCTACGCAGACGAACCATTCTGTATACTTCTGGCCCTTCTTAGGACACTGTGTTAACAAACCTCCAGACGAGCTTCAATGCCATACAACACTCCTTCCGTGGCCTCCAACTGCTCTTAAATGCAAGTAAAACTAAATGTATGCTCTTCAACGGATCTGTCACGGCTGCGGAAAGGAGCGGACCAAGGTGCAGCATGGTGAGCGTTCATGTTCTTTAATTAAGAAAAAGATGCTGAACAAAACAATACACACTACAAAACAAAACCGTGAAACTTAAGGCTAAGTGCCATAAAGAAAGTCAACTTCCCACAAACACAGGTATGGTTCCCAATCAGAGACAACGATAGACAGCTGTCCCTGATTGAGAACCATACCCGGCCAAAACA
This sequence comes from Oncorhynchus tshawytscha, assembly GCF_018296145.1. Taxonomy (NCBI): domain Eukaryota; kingdom Metazoa; phylum Chordata; class Actinopteri; order Salmoniformes; family Salmonidae; genus Oncorhynchus; species Oncorhynchus tshawytscha. The sequence continues at coordinate 76,896,697 of NC_056441.1, forward strand.
TGAAGATAGAAAATCATAGAAACACAAAACATAGAAATGCCCACCCCAACTCACGCCCTGACTAAACCAAAATAGAGACAATAAAAGGATCTCCAAGGACAGGATGTGACCTGGACTCCGGCCGCACCGTTGGTGTGACAAGATCGCTGCCCGCACCCGCCCGCCCATCTAGCGTCACTATTTAGAATAATATCTGACTTAGAATATGTGGACAACTACAAATACCTAGCTGTCTAGTTAGCCTGTAAACTCTCCTTCCAGACTCACATTAAGCATCTCCAATCCAAAATTAAATCTAGAATTGGCTTCCTATTTCACAACAAAGCATCCTTCACTCATGCTGCCAAACACACCCTCGTAAAACTGACTACCCTACTGATCCTTGACACTGTGTTGTTTGAGTCGCACTGCTTTGCTTTATCTTGGTCAGGTCGCAGTTGTAAATGAGAACTTGTTCTCAACTGGCCTACCTGGTTAAAAAATGTTAAATAAATCTTTTTTAATTTTTTATCCACCACGAAGTGAGGCGTGCAAAGCTGTCATCAAGGCAAAGGGGGGCCATTTGAAGAATCTCAAATATAAAATATATTTTGATTTGTTTACCACTTTTTTGGTTACTACATGATTCCATATTTGTTATTTCATGGTGTTGATGTCTTCACTATTATTCTACAATGTAGAAAATAGTCTAAATAAAAAAAACTTGAATGAGTAGGTGTTCTAAAACTTTTGACCGGTACTGTACATGCACCTTGAGAAGAAGCTAAACACAGAGGTCAGAGGTGAGTCCCAGTAGACCTCCCATTCATCATGGTGTAATTTAGTCTACAGTGGCAAAGTGTGTGTGGCCTCCATTTTCTCCTCATGATCAGACCAATAAAGCCCTGGGTCGGAGTCTGAGGGTGAGGAGCCCTCTGCTCAGTTGAATCACTTAATTCAGCATTTGGCCAGAGATTCCACACCAACCACCCTGCCTGGGGGGGCTCTTCACAGCATCGGACCAGACAGTGATGGAGGGTCTGGCCCACTGAGGTTAGGGACAAGCACAGAGAATAGCCTACTAAGACAATGGCTTTCCACAGTAGCCATCCTATCAGACACTTCTAAAGTCTACTTTCTCTGTTTGATTGGAAGCATGTGATTTAATGCAGGTCTTTCCTCAACCCCATTTACACTCCAAGAAAAAGGGGTTCCAAAAGGGTTGTTCGGCTGCCCCCATAGGATAACCCATTTCGAGATCCAGGTAGAACCCTTTTTGGTTCATGTAGAATCCTCTGTGGAAAGGGTTCTACATGGAACCCAATAGGGTTCTTCAAAAGATTATCTAATGAGGACAGCCAAAGACACTTCTAAAAGGTTCTAGATAACACCTTTTTTCTAAGAGTGTAGAAATAATAAGTACGACATGGGGGTGGTTTCTAGAATGGAACAGATTGATGATACAATAGGGTCCTATGGGATGTTATGCTTGCTCAGCCCTAGTGCATGGCTATTAGGAGCCACGTCCACAGGAGCACAGGACCTGTCTGTATGATGTATAGGGGCAGTGAGGGGAGACAGACGAAAGGGAGAGGATAACAGCTCACTGGAAGGCCATGCTACATACAGACACTACCCTTCTCTAAATCTGACACTCTGACTCTCTAACTCTGGCCCTCTGACTCTGACTCTCTGACTCTGAATGACACACTGCAGTTCTCCACATCACTGTGGATATCTGGACAACGCAAGGTGTGGCTGAGGGTGCTAAAATAGACAAATGTACTGTACGTGTTGTCTATAAGCTGTTTGTAACATTCAGAAGTAATTGTACATTGTCACCATTATTTAGAACTATACTGTATGTGTGTGTGTGTGTGTGTGTCATCATAAATCTGTCATTATAAAATGCACCTCCTTTGATTTTAAACATGCAATTATTGAATTAAATATGGAAAAGAGATTGATGAAATTGTAAGAGAATACCATCACATTTCCCATTGAAAGTGAACAGAACTATTAAAGGAGATGCATATGGCCTCCCCTCTACTCCACTGTACAGACTGGCAGGTCACGACAAACTGTGATGATTGCCAACAGGAGATTGTGGCTATGAGTATACACTCCACTGCTCTAACTATATGAGGGGGCTTTCGGCTGCCTCTGGCTTAACGGATCAACCCTATTGGGAGATCCAGGCAAGGTGTGCACATGCATTCCATTCTGTGTGTGCCACTTGAGAACCCTCAGACAGACCTGTATACAAGGTTACCCGCTCCACATCCAGCCCAGGAGTGGGCCAGGCCTCCCATGGCTGCGCGTGACAGTGCCGGGCGGAGCAGAGCGTCGCCCATGTCACGCTCCGATAGCTCAATTTAAATGGAAATTGGATGAACTGTTGGAAGTGATCCAACCATCCAGAACAATTAACCCATATTACCGGCAGGCCTAGAAGGAGAGATTTGGCTTTGAATGAGTATGGGGGGAGAGCCAGTGCTATTTAACACTGGTGGAAACACAGTAGCCTGCAGTGCATAAATGATTTTGTTTTATACTTTCTGCTATGGGATGCTAAACACAGGCTAACTTTGTTTCTAAGCTTCTCTTTTCAAAACATGGTGACACTAAGCTACTGTTTACAGCTAGCGAGTACTGTATAATAAACAGCTGGGATATGTTCAATGGCATATTGCCCAATCCTTTTTGTGACTGACTCATTGTGATAGTTGGTGTGATCTGACATGTATGTGTGTGAGTACGTCATTTACCATTTCTGCATTTTAGTCCACGAAAAGGGGATCCATGTATTGCTACATACACAACAATATGTATACATGCAGGTACTATCTATAATAGAAGTACACATTCAGTCATCCACTTTGAACCAGACCAATTGTATACACATTAACATAATTGGAGAGAGAGAGAATATAGAAAGAGTTCCCAATATTCTCTCAGATACAGGTAGTTTATTATACAGCTGTCTCAGAGAAGCCCTCCTTATCACTGATTTATAAAAAAGCATGCCGGCATGTGTCAAAAGAAAGTCACCCACGAATCATCAAGCTCCATCTCGATTTCAGAATCGATTGACATGGTGTAATACACTCGACAGGCGGCAATTCAGACAGAAGCCTAATATCACAGAGGTTACAGTGGAGGGCACCCAGACAGACACTGGTCATGTTTTAGAGATGGGAGGAATGAAACATGACATGGAGTCTCACATCAACTCTCTCCATAACAAGAAAATAACTGATAGTGGGTGACTGAAAGGCAATGTACAAATGCCCGTTTTGCTTTTGTTTTTTTGGTGGCTTGGTGTTCAACCCCTGAACAAAAGAGGCATGTCAAGAACCGAAAACATAAGGGGCCAAATAAAAACCGGGTAGACAATGTTCCATCAATATTGAGTTAGGTGACATTTGACACACTCACACACACACGCATGAACTCTCTCACACACATACTGTAAAGACACACAAGCACCAACTAAAACAGACACTGTAACTTGCATAAAAAACACAAACTTGCCAGAAATAAAAGATTGGGGAACTTGGAGTGCAGTAATAGTGTATTCTTTAAAGGAAAATGATAGGGTTTAACATACGCAACAAAACAATGATTAAATAATCAACAAATAAATAAATCTGTCAGAGCCAACAGTCCAAAGACAATATCCACAGTAGGTTTGAGTCCTTAAATCCAAGTCCAAATCCAAGGAAGTATACTGTATATAATCCAATGACAACGGATGTCTAATTTGTACATAGAGTTAGTTAGAGGACCTATTTTGCATGGACATTGCCATTGAGGGCTTTCGCCATTTTAAAGTAGTCAACTGGGTGGCGATTACTATGGCTTGGGAGCGATCAGCCCATGATCTGAGCGTTGTATTCTTCAAATCTGGTTGATTGGTTTGTAAATGACTTTAAGCTAAATCACTGCCATCTAGTGGCCACAATAAATAAATGAAACACAAGATTTGGTTCAGGACTTCGGTACTGCAGGTGGCGGTAAATCACCAATATTAGATTGATGCTTTTCTTAACAACAAAAAAATGGACTACTTCAAAATGGAGATAGTCTCAATGGCACTGCCCATGCTCTTACATATGCCGTAATGGGACAGATACAAAGATGAGTCCTCTAATTAGCTCTATGATTTTCTACCAAAACAGTGTGAAATGATGGTTGAAAAGAGGCCTGAAGTCTGATGTCAGTGGGCGGAGCCGGGAGGGTCGTCAGCAAAATGGGACACACTTGAGCTCGGGTGTGTCTCAGGATAAATACACCTCTTCCCCATTCATTGGGGAGACTCTCTCCATGCAGATTTTGGTTGTGGCTGTTTTTGGTTTGCAGTGGCACCGGTCAACACCCCTCATTATCACATGTATGCACGCAACCACTCACTTACACTACTGATTACATACACCCTTGTTAATTATCTTTAGTTTACTTTAGTTAAATATGTTTTGTTATTCCTTATCTCCACATTGTCTCCTTTTTTGTTACGGATTTTGAGCCTGTTCGTGACAAGTGGGGGCTCATCCAGGATAATAAGGTTGGTTCCTAGACATTTTGGCGTATAGCACTTTGTTGCATTATGAAGCACTAATACTAGTGTTGTTTGGTTTACTAGTATGTGTGTTGTGTTTGGGAGAAAACATGGAGTTAATGTTAAACTCTGTAGTTGCTTTGTTTGCATCAGCTTGTTTGAGTTGTAATGTTTGGTGCCCAGTACAGGTTGCCTTTGTTTGTTTGGTAAACTTGCCGCTGCGGTAGGTAGTTTGTTGTGTGCTGTGTTGGAGAAAGTACATTTGTTAGATCCCAGGCCCCTGCCCTGGCTGGAGACTCTTGCTCTACTTGCTGTTGGGACATCGGTCCGAGGAGGTGAGTACAATCAACTGTGTACCTCAGTGGGAGATTTGGGTAGGGTAGTGACACTAGCTACCCGGAGCTATAGCCTTTTTCCTCTGTTAGGCTTAGCAATGTGTTTCACTTTGAAATATGTTGGGCATGGTTATTTAGTTATTTTTGTGTGGTGTCTGTGGACTGAGCAGTTGTCTCGGGCACATCCGTGGCTTTGGGCATCTGCAGTGTTACCCACTGCAAATCTGCACGAAGGCTAGGGTTGAGTTACTGTAGGTTTTGGGGAAGCTCCATATATCTCATCTCTCTTCTGTGGGGCCCAGTGTGATTGTCATTTCTCTGGTTTTGGTCTGGCGTGCTCAGCAGAGGGGAAGAGTGAGATTTTTATTTTGTATTTTCTTGTGGCTATGGTGTCTTACGTAGCTGAGTTCATTCGCTTTCCATCAGAGGAACTGTTAGAATTATGTACTAAAGAACAACTGTTGAAGGTTGCTGAACACAAAGGTTGAAATGAGTGATAAATGTCTAAAATTCTATTAGGTTAATATTGAAGGCCAATCTGATGGAGAGGTATTCTTGAAGTTACCACTGGGGCAGCCTCTGCTGAGGAGTCGCTGTCTCCCTGTAACGTTACAATGGCCGCTCCATCGGTTAGTTCCAGTAGTCGTACCGCCAACAATTTAGAACTTTAAAAAGGGATGATAAACAGACTCATGTTGAGTTTGCGTGAGAATTATCTTCAGTTTAATCGCTGGTGTTCCCCCTCTGAGGTTATGACTTTCCAAGGGCTGTGTAATCTGATTATACTAGAGCAATTTAAGGACACAATCCCTGATCAAATAGCCACGTACATGAGCAAAAAGTAAAGACTGTCGCTGTAGTTTTGGCGGACGAGTATGTTTTGACTCACAAGTGTCTTTGCAGAGCCCCGTATTCAGAGTGAGTGGGGACGTTCGGAGAGATTTGGGCCTCGCTCACCGAGATACTTTGGTTCACGGGTGAAGTTTCATTCACCTAGGGTTGAGCCTGACTCCCGTGGTGAAGCTGACTTTGGTCAAGAGTGTCACTACTGTCAAGGTTCGGGTCATTGGAAAAACGAATGTCCGGTTCTCAGGGCTTAGGGTAAATTCAGTACTTGTGCTTACGTTAAATCTAAGCCTACGGCATTAGTTGTGCCTGTTCCACATCCGTTCACTGACACATTGTCTCATGCACAGGGACATGTGAAAGTCCATACTGACCCAGACTATTTACCTTTCATTACAGAAGGTTTTGTATCTGTTAGGAAGTAAAGACCTGGTGCCAGTGAAGATCCTGAGACACAAGTGCCTCTGAATCATTTGTGTTGGTGTCTGTTACCCTTCTTTGCTGACACTGATTTGGGGACTAGTGTTCTAATTAGGGGAATAGGTTTGAACACTCTGTCAGTTCCATTGCATAAACTGATGTTGGATTGCGGACTGGTGAAAGGTGAGGTTGTTGTGGGGGTGCGTCCTTCGTTGCCTATTGAGGGTATCGACGTTATCCTTGGGAATAACTTGGCTGGTGAGCGTGTATGGCCTGTCGTTTTTCCATCTCTAGTGGTTTCCGCTAAGCCGTCATTTGTAGGGATTCCTGATGAGAGTGCGCTGAGTTTCCCAGAGGTGATCTCTGCGTGTGCAGTGACTCGTTCTATGAACCGTGGCGACCTGGTCACTGTGCCGGCTAACGAGAATACCATGTTATCTGTATCCCACTCCGATCTAATCAAGGCGTAACGGGCTGACCCCACATTAGAAGAGTTGCATGACCAAATTGTGCCTGTGGAACAGTTGGGAGATGTGGCCCATGGCTATTTTCTCCAAGAGGATGTCCTGATGAAAAAGTGGGTGTGTCATAGTCTGGAGTCCAAATTGGAAATTGTTTTTCCAACCGCTGTGTCTTTGTGAGATGCGGTGTGGGTGAATGGATGATCTCCGCATGTATATTTCCCACCTTAAAGCATGGAGGAGGTGTGGCGGTGCTTTGCTGGTGACACTGTCTGTGATTTATTTAGAATTCAAGGCACTTAACCAGCATGGCTACCACAGAATTCTGCAGCGATATGCCATCCCATCTGGTTTGGGCTTAGTGGGACTATCATTTATTTATCAACAGGACAATGACCCAACACACCTCCAGGCTGTGTAAGGGCTATTTTACCAAGGAGAGTGATGGAGTGCTGCATCAGATGACCTGGCCTCCAATCCCCAGACCTCAACCAAATTGAGATGGTTTGGGATGAGTCAGTGTAACATCTGTTTTCAACTCACACCATCACAGGTAGATCCCCTGAACGCAGCCCACTTTCCAGCTCACACTCTCAAACACCTAGATTCCCCGAACACAGCTCACTCTCCAGATCCCAATCACCTGTTCACACACCTGTATGTCATTATCACACACTATTTAGTTATTTCTTTACACCCCATAAATGTGAGGTATTACTTGTTTTGTGACACACTTCTTCAGAGCTGTTTTTCCCGTGATTTACTCCTGTGTATGATAGTTTTTGCCTGCCTCACTAACGACGCCTTTTGCCTATTCCCTGCCTGTAATTTAGCCTTTCGGATTTCCTATTGCCTGATATTGCCTGATCTCCAGGACTACGTTATAGCCTTTTCTCTGCCTGTACTGTTGTCCTTCTGGACCCCCTGTGTACAGTGTCGTGCAATAGTAGTCATCCCCCTCTGCGTCTTTCTTATTTTGTTGCATTACAACCTGTAATTTAAATTGATTTGATTTGGATTTCATGTCATGGAAATATGCAAAATAATCCAAATTGGTGAAGTGAAATTAAAAAAGTAACTTGTTTAAAAAAAATCTCAAATTAAACAGAAAAGTGGTGTGCCCATATGTATTCACCCCCTTTGCTATGAAGCCCTTAAATAAGATCTGGTGCAACCAATTACCTTCAGAAGTCACATAATTAGTTAAGTACAGTCCACCAGTGTGCAATCTAAGTGTCACATGAAATTGTCACATTATCTCAGGATATATACACCTGTTCTGAAAGGACCCAGAGTCTGCAACACCATTAAGCAAGTGGCACCACCAAGCAAGTGGCACCATGAAGACCAAGGAGCTCTCCAAACAGGTCAGGGACAAAGTTGTGGAGAAGTACAGATCAGGGTTGGGTTATAAGAAAATATCAGAAAATGTGATCCTCCCACGGGGCACCATTAAATCCATTTATTACAAAATGGAAAGAATATGGCACCACAACAAACCTGCCAAGAGAGGGCCACCTACCCAACTCACAGACCAGGCAAGGAAGGCATTAATCTGAGAGGAAACAAAGCGACCAAAGATAAGCTCCACAGCGGAGATTGGAGTATCTGTCCATAGGACCATTTTAAGCCATACACTCCACAGAGCTGGGCTTTACGGAAGAGTGGCAAGAAAAAAAGCCATTGCTCAAAGAAACAAATAAGCAAATCTGTTTGTTGTTCGCCAAAAGGCATGTGGGAGACTCTGTGTCTGGTGCAAACACAACACCTTTCATCACCCTGAGAACCGCATCCCAGTTTGATGCTGCCACCACCATGCTGTGGGGATGTTTTTCATCAGCAGGGACTGGGAAACTGCTCAGAATTGACAGAATGATGGGTGGTGCTAAATACAGGGAAATCATTGAGGGAAACCTGTTTCAGTCTTCCAGAGATTTGAGACTGGGACGGAGGTTCACCTTCCAGCAGGACAATTACCCTAAGCATACTGCTAAAGCAACACTCAAGTGGTTTAAGGGGAAACATTTAAATGTCTTGGAGTGGCCTAGTCAAAGCCCAGAAGTCAATCCAATTGAGAATCTGTGGTATGACTTAAAGATTGCTATACACCAGCGGAACCCATCCAACTTGAAGGAGCTGGAGCAGTTTAGCCTTGAAGAATGGGCAAAAATCCCATTGGCTATATGTGCCAAGCTTATAGAAACACCCCAAGAGACTTGCAGCTGTAATTACTGCAAAAGGTGGCTCTACAAAGTTTTGACTTTCGGGGTTATGCACGATCAAGTGTTCCGTTTTTTTTGGTCTTATTTCTTGTTTGTTTCAAAAAGATATATTTTGCATCTTCAAAGTGGTAGCCACAAATCAAATAATCAAATCAACACCACCAAAAATCTATTTTAATTCCAGGTTGTAAGTTAACAAAATAGGAAATATGCCAAGGGGGTGAATACTTTCTTAAACCACTGTATGACCTTCTGCCTGCCCCTGGACCCAGCTACCTGCCTTCTATGGTCCTTTGCAATAAACACCTGCTGCGCCCTGCATTTGAAACCAGTTCTCTGTCCCCCCTTGTGTTCATTACAGTCGGACCGCAGAGTAAAGGAACATCAGCCAACAAGCGCTCAGCATATGTGGGAACTCCTTCAAGAATGTTGGAAAAGCATTCCAGGTGAAGCTGGTTGAGAGAATGCCAATAGTGTGGAAAGCTGTCATCAAGGCAAAGGGTGGCTATTTGAAGAATCTCAAATATAAAATATGTTTTGATTTGTTTAACACTTTTTAGGTTACTACATGATTACATATGACTACATGATTACTAGTGAAGACATCAAAACTATTTCATAGTTTTGATGTCTAAACTAGTTTTCTCCAATGTAGAAAATGGTACAAAATAAAGAAAATCCCTTTAATGAGCAGGTGTTCTAAAACTTTTGACCGGTAGTGTAGGTTTATTAAAACACTTTGGAATTATTATAACTGTAATTTTATTTTGAGTGGTTGCAAGTCTCATTTTTCTCCCTTTTTGTTATTGTGTAAGGTTCAATGTATGTTTATCTGTGTGTTTTGGTACAAGTTTGTATTCATGCAGTGTGTATGTGTGCACTCACCTACCATATGTTTACATAAGCTTGTGTTGTGTGTTTGCATGGTGTGATGCGGGAGTACTTTCACTACACGGCTGTCTGCCAACCCACTGAGTGACTCATTGGAATCTGGTCCCCTTGAGGTGCCCTTCACTCTAACACACTGAGACGGGCTGGGGCCCCTCAATACTCCCCTCCCGCAGTGAAGCTCTGCAGGTTCTCCACAGAAAATACATGTCCAGATATGTCTATTGTTCTGCTGTCTGATATTCACAGTGTTCTAAAACAAAGCCCTGGTATGAATATTTATAACTCCTCTGATGAGATCAATGGGAAGAGAGAGCCTGAATAATCATCCATCTATACTTCCAGACCCTTCTCTTATCTCCTCTCCATCTCTCTGAAATACTCTCTGTTTATTGTCTATGCATAGTCACTTTACAAATGACCTGGACTAACTTGTACCCCCCGCACATTGACTCGATACCACTACCCCTGTACGTATATAGCCTTGTTATTGTTATGCAAATGTATATTGTTACTTTTTGATTACTTAAAAAAAAAACTTGTAGTTTATTTAGTCAATATTTTGTTAATGCTTTCTTAACTGCATTGTTGGTTAAGGGCTTGTAAGTAAAATGTTATTTGATTTCAAAGAGAACTAGAGAAGGACAAAAAGAGCATGTTGGCTTGGTATTGCTACCTTGACAGGGATCATGTAGAGTTATTCCTGTTGCAGCTTCTAGGAATTATTGATAGAATAAGAATAAAGCTATGCTAGTTTGTTCCCTGCATTCTAAATCTAGGCATCCACTTCTGGATCCACAACCTTCCTAACACCTCAGCTTATTTTGTTTTTGTTTTTTCACATCCCATGACTCTCACACTCCCTCTCTTACCTCAGCATCTCTGACTAAACTTATTTGTGTGTGTGTGTGTGTGAGAGGGACAGAGCACTCAAGTTCTGGTTTTGACTTGGAACAGACCCCTGGTGTCTTCATTAGCATGCCCAGCATGGACGATCTCAGAGATAAAAGTCAGACAGGCTCAGACTTTCTGCTCTGTGTCTTCAGTGGGTGGTGGGCACACTGCCCGGTGCTCAGTAAGTCAATTAGGTCGGCACTGTGCCCACCACTAGCCCTCCCTGACAGACAGTAGCCCTGCCACAAGCTCTTTAACTGCACAAGGAGAAAACCATTCATCAGAGGTGCTTGCATCTCCCAGCTTTTACTGTTCTGCAGAGAGGGGAGCAGTGGACGAGCCCTGAGTCCTTGGTGATGAATGCCCTAGCTTCCACACCTTTTAAAAGTACACTTTATCAATGAGGAATGGAGCAGTGTGTTCAGGTGGCTGAGGGGAAATTGGCTTTTTCCTTTCACCTGCAGCCAATGGTGAAGAAGTGAATGGAAAGGGATGGGAGGCCGGGTGCCCTCTGAGCTGATGTATATGGGGAAAATGAGAGGAGCAGACCTTTCAATCTCTCTCTCTCTCTCTCTCTCTCTCTCTCTCTCTCTACTGCCTCTTTTCTTCTCATTGTTTATTTTTGATTCCTCTACTCCCTCTCTACCCCCATTCCCCCATGTGTTGACAGGGAGGTCCTGAGGGTGAGGGCAGCATTTGCGAATTGGGGACAGAAACCTGAGACAGCAAGGCCCTGTCTGAGAACACAGTGTGCAGAACCAATACCGAGGCCAGACAGAGTAAAACAGAACAGTGTGCAGCATCAATACTGAGCCCAGAGCAGAACAGAACAGTGTGCAGCACCAATACTAAGGCCAGAGCAGAACAGAACAGTGTGCAGTACCAATACTGAGGCCAGCCAGAGCAGAATGGTGTGCAGCACCAACGCCGAGGCCAGAGCAGAGCAGAGTAAAACAAAACAGAACAGTGTGCAGCATCAATACCGAGGCCAGACAGAGCAGAGCAGTGTGCAGCACCAATACCGAGGCCAGACAGAGCAGAGCAGTGTGCAGCACCAATACCGAGAACAGTGTACAGCATCAATACTGAGGCCAGACAGAGCAGAACAGTGTACTGGACCAATATTGAGGACAGACAGAGCAGAGCAATGTACAGCACCAATACCGAGGCCAGACAGAGCAGAACAGTGTGCAGCACCAATACTGAGGCCAGACAGAGCAGAACAGTGTACTGCACCAATACTGAGGTCAGACAGAGCAGAACAGTGTACAGCACCAATACCGTGGCCAGGGAAGAACAGAGCAGAACCACGACCTTGAGCCGTGAGTCGAAAACTTGCACACAAATGCATATCCCACTGTGGAGGTGGGCTCCCAGGCCCGCCTGCCCAGGGTACTAGGCCACTGATTGGCATATGGTGTTTTGCTCAAACTGGATTAAATTCAGCCCCTCATGAATTACTGTGAATGCCCAGAATATTGGCTGCAGCATTGAGAGAAGCGAATTTGTGTTTTTTTTCATATCCTTCCCTAATTGATATTCATGGATGCAGTAACTTATATGCCACAAAGGATATTGTGCAATGAAAACCATTTAGATGTTGATTATTGTACACTATGATAACCCAACCATCCCATGGGTTACTGCTCTGTGTGTGTGTGTGTGTGTGTGTGTGTGTGTGTGTGTGTGTGTGTGTGTGTGTGTGTGAATAAATCTTTGGTTGGGCCCATTTGACTGAATTAGGTTCAACATCAGTCATTTTGCCCTGCAGCCTTCCCTATCAATGGGACTGGTGGTGGTTTGTCTTTTGGGCTTTTGTATGTCAAGCAAATAATAGAGTGGTGCTCCCAGCCACTGGGAATAGAAAGGCAAGGCTCACTGTAGGGACACGGGACAAGGCTCTCTGTAAGGACACGGGACAAGGCTCTCTGTAAGGACACGGGACAAGGCTCTCTGTAAGGACACGGGACAAGGCTCTCTGTAAGGACAGGACAAGGCTCTCTGTAAGGACGGGACAAGGCTCTCTGTAAGGACACGGGACAAGGCTCTCTGTAAGGACACGGGACAAGGCTCTCTGTAAGGACACGGGACAAGGCTCTCTGTAAGGACACGGGACAAGGCTCTCTGTAGGCTCTCTGGGACACGGGACAAGGCTCTCTGTAAGGACACGGGACAAGGCTCTCTGTAAGGACATGGGACAAGGCTCTCTGTAAGGAACGGGACAAGGCTCTCTGTAAGGACACTCTCTGTAAGGGGACAAGGCTCTGTAAGGACTGTAGGGACATGGGACAAGGCTCTGTAAGGACACGGGACAAGGCTTCTCTGTAGGGACACGGGACAAGGCTCTCTGTAAGGACACGGGACAATGTTCTCTGTAGGGATACGGGACAAGGACAAGGCTCTCTGTAAGGACATGGGACAAGGCTCTCTGTAAGGACATGGGACAAGGCTCACTGTAGGGACAGGGACAAGGCTCTCTGTAAGGACACGGGACAAGGCTCTCTGTAGGGACACGGGACAAGGCTCTCTGTAAGGACACGGGACAAGGCTCTCTGTAAGGACACGGGACAAGGCTCTCTGTAAGGACACGGGACAAGGCTCTCTGTAAGGACACGGGACAAGGGGACAAGGCTCTCGACAAGGCTCTCTGTAAGGACACGGGAGGCTCTCTGTAAGGACACGGGACAAGGCTCTCTGTAAGGACACGGGACAAGGCTCTCTGTAAGGACACGGGACAAGGCTCTCTGTAAGGAAGGACACGGGACAAGGCTCTCTGTAAGGACACGGGACAGGCTCTCTGTAAGGGGACAAGGCTCTCTGTAAGGACACGGGACAAGGCTCTCTGTAAGGACACGGGACAAGGCTCTCTGTAAGGACACGGGACAAGGCTCTCTGTAAGGACACGGGACAAGGCTCTCTGTAAGGACACGGGACAAGGCTCTCTGTAAGGACACGGGGGACAAGGCTCTCTGTAAGGAAGGACACTGTAAGGACAAGGCTCTCTGTAAGGACACGGGACAAGGCTCTCTGTAAGGACACGGGACAAGGCTCTCTGTAGGGAAGGACACGGGACAAGGCTCTCTGGACATGGGACAAAGGACACAGGCTCTCTGTAAGGGGACAAGGCTAGGGACTCTGTAAGGACACGGGACAAGGCTCTCTGCAAGGACACGGGACAAGGCTCTCTGTAAGGACACGGGACAAGGCTCTCTGCAAGGACACGGGACAAGGCTCTCTGCTCTCTGCAAGGACACGGGACAAGGCTCTCTGCAAGGACACGGGACAAGGCTCTCTAGGGACACGGGACAAGGCTCTCTGTAGGGACATGGGACAAGGCTCTCTGTAGGGACATGGGACAAGGCTCTCTGTAGGGACATGGGACAAGGCTCTCTGTAGGGACATGGGACAAGGCTCTCTGTAGGGACATGGGACAAGGCTCTCTGTAGGGACATGGGACAAGGCTCTGTAAGGACATGGGACAAGGCTCTGTAAGGACACAGGACAAGGCTTACTCTAGGGACACGGGACAAGGCTCTCTGCAAGGACACGGGACAAGGCTCTCTGCAAGGACACGGGACAAGGCTCTCTGCAAGGACACGGGACAAGGCTCTCTGCAAGGACACGGGACAAGGCTCTCTGTAGGGACATGGGACAAGGCTCTCTGTAGGGACATGGGACAAGGCTCTCTGTAGGGACATGGGACAAGGCTCTCTCCCTGAAGTGCTTGTTTACTTCAACCATCTGCCCACAAAGGAACTCTCTGCCTTAATGTCTGCAGACAGGACACACCAGGTCCAACAGAAACAGGGACATTTCCCTCAGGGATGTGTTTACTCTGTACTGAACAGGATCAAAGAGAGATCGTTCACTATGTGAGCTTCATGGCATATTCATTGTTGAGGCTTTTGAAAAGGAGTTTTCAGCTTTGTTTATAGGGTTTCTGTCCTGCTCCAAAGCAGCTGAGCTTACATTACGCCCTGAGCTAACTGATGTTGGAGAATGTAGGTACACAGTTCAATAATTTAGCAGAAGCTCTGATCCAGAGAGACTTACAGGAGCAATTAGGAGTACGTGCCTTGCTCAAGGGCACATCGGCAGATTTTTCACCTAGTTGGCTTAGGGATTCAAGCAACCTTTTGGTTATTGGCCCAACACTCTTAACGACAAGGCTACCTGCCTCTAGGCTACCTTCCCCCTTAAACAGAAGGAAGTGCAACTGTAATGAACTTTCAAACATGTAATTGGAGAGTAGTTTTAGACAATATACTATATCAGTCCCTCTACCACCCCTCTACCTCTCCTCTCTATCTCCCCTGCATGCTTACAGAGAGGGCTATTCAAGGTTGGCCTCTGTAAGCTGTGATAAGCACATCAGTGTGTGTCAGAGAGCAGTACTGCAACTGAAAGGGGTATGAATTGTTGTATCTCTGTGGTGTTGTGGAGAAAAACATTAACCTCCTGGAGTCTACTGAAGCCTCCTCTTCCCCTCCACCGCCACCATAATGCTCCACTGCTGGGTCTATTTACATATGTATCCTTTCCGGCAGCTGACTCTATCAAATGCTGCCGATTCCCCTGTTATCGCCGACATGTGTGTTCATTCTTGAAGTGGATCTGTCCCCATTTCACCCTGATGTCAGTCTTAAGAATGGAAGAGGAGTACGGATAGATGGGTTCTATATACCAGGATGTGTTTCTCCCTCCGTCCCTCCCCAGTCATGGGGATGAGTGTGTTTTCATGCAGAGTGATTGAATGATTCAGTGCTCTTGGCGCTGTGTATGTCCCTAGCTATAGCCACTCACTGGCAGGCAGTGGTGAGAGATGATGTATAGCTCTCTGCTGGGTAACCGCCTCCCTGGGACATGTCGCGGATTTTCAGGATTTCATATGAATATGTGCAGGAAAGATTGGAGTTTGATGATGATTTCTGGTCAACAAGGAAGATGCTGCCTGGTGGTGAATGAGGAGAACAGGACATTTCCCCCATGGCTGTTAACACTATAGTGGTAGCCAACAAGAGCCAATATAATGATCTCCATATAAAAAGGTAGAGCGAGTGACGGCGTCACTATAGTCACCTACTCCCACAGGATTTGATGGGGGACTTATTTAGACATTACCTGTGAATCTGGTTTTGTTACAAAAAGTCATACACACTTTTCCATTATTGCCACTCAGACGTGGGTCATTTCACAAATGTAAATTTAAGTGGTCATTACTGTGTCATCAGTGGTCCAAAAATGGTATTTTACATTGTGCTTTGTAGCTAGACACTGTCCATTAGTCTTAGCTGTTTGTGATCAGGCTATGTGACACACACTGCATCTGTGTTGGACAGGGACCTAGTCTCCTGCCTCACCACCTGAGGGCTAAAGAAAAGAGACAGACAGACACAGGAAATGGAGGGCATTTCGTCATCCTGACACACACAAAATGTTGGTCAGAGAGTGGTTCCATATATCACTGAAATTAATTTGGTTTCATCAGTTGCTAGATTTCAGACAATTCATCTATTTGAGTTATGGTTGCCTTCAGACGAGGAAGAGAATCAAGCCAGCTGTATTTTCTACCTGTACTGTCTCAGCCTCCAGCCTCAGTATAAGTGCACATCTCTCACGTACTGTTCTTCTGGGCTTGCTTTGTGAACATGTACTGTACACACCCATAGGGACTCCCATAGACGCGGGAAGTAGTTTGGGGGTGCTGTGATCGTCGATAGGGAGGTTGGGCAGCGCTACAGAAGTTTATATTGTTCTACTAATACAGGACTAGTAAAGACCCAGTGCACTACTTTTGTAAAACAATTTAAACTAAATGTATTTGAGTGTTAACCAGCATTTGTTCCTTGAGTCTGATAATTATCTGTGCCAAACAGTTAATCTGATAATACTTGTGGAACATACAAATGATCCAATTTCTTGAAACGTTTTCCTATTTGAAGTGGTCTGTACATTCCTTTTATATTTTAGTAAGCACACTTATCCAGAGCAACTTACAGTAGTGAGTGCATACCTTTTCACTCTGGTCCCCCATGGGATTCAAACCCACAATCTTAGTGTTGCAAGCACCATGCTCTTCCAACTGAGCCACATAATCACATCACATCATCACAAACTGCTTGATGTCTCAATGTACTCAGTTACTGTATTGGTCATTGTTTTTCTTCATGCTGATGGAAAGTGTACAGGTACAAACCTAGATGACCAGCCTATGTACAATACAGTAATGTACATTTACATTAAGTGGTTTGTAAGGATGGTAAATTAATACCACACAAAAAGTGATTGTTTTCCATGTTTGATCAAGAAAAATATTTGGGTTCTTTGCCAATAACTTTGCACCTTTTGATGTAAATGTTTGAGTACAGGGTTTTGTTCTTTCTGGATTCAACAGACCAACTATTGAATCCTACCAGATACTGTTCTAAATTATACAACCTTTTTTTTTTTGCCAAATCAGAGATGCAGATGATTTTTTTCTATATTGGTCCGCTAACACAGGACTAGCAAAGGCCCAGTTCACTACTTTTGTGAAACAATATTTGTTTTATTGTTCTGATTTTTTAGGGGGTGCTGCAGCACCATCAGCAACCCTACTTCTCATGGCTATGGGGACTCCAGGCATGAGGGTAAAGCAAGGCAGTGTGGAAGAATTTGGCCCATGCTTTGGCACCAGTGAGAAATGGGCTGAGACACGCATGGGTAGTCTACCAGATGACAATGAATCTGTAAGCAGAATTATCTGGTGAGAAAATGGAGGACTGGTGGAATGCAGTCTTGTCTCCATGTCAAACGGCACTCTCTCAAGTCTTTGTTTATCTGGCCAAAGGTTGACTAATCTTCTATGGAGAAATGTCCTTTATGTCAATCTCTGAAGGGTAATAATGAATTTCATAAAAATCCATAGAACAACATAACACTACAGGTGTTAGTGTACCTTCAGATTGATTTCATACCCACCTCATTACATTAATATTACCACCAGACAGACAAAGACAGCTAAACCTGCATAGAAATAGGATGGTCTCATAATGGCTCCCAATAGGACAGGTGGGTAGCTGGGCCTCCTCTCCCCTCATTAGAGGGACTCATCCATGATTTAAACCCGTTACCCATGTGACAGGTAGGGTGGCACCATGACAGCCAGCGCTTTCCCCCTCCCTGGTGACCCCAGATGGCCTCGCTCCCCCAGTAGGGTGCATAATTGTCTAATTAAACGGCGAGAGAGACAGCGGCCCCAGCCCCATCATTAAAGACAGCGCTCCATCAGCTCCTGCCACGCAGGGCAGCCTCCTCTAAACACCCCCATCCTGGCAGTAAAGGTCAAACACAGACCGAAGGTGTTGGCAGCTGCTGATACTCTTTGCCAGGCAGTATAGTAACTCCGTTTTCTGTCTCTGCTTCAGTCATATATTTAAAAATTAACAAAAACTGAAAAGATAAACCTAATCTCCTGTAGGAGATTCCTCAGTGCAGGTATTGTAGGACGTCATCTATAGCCATACCCCATCTAAACATCACAATCATGTGTGATAGTCTCTGCTGTCAAACTGATGGATTCTGCTTGACCTTTCAAAGTCAAGTTATTTATGGGGAACACAAACACCTTTCCCCACCACCTCTCTTCCACCAATGCACGCGCGCGCACACACACACGCACACACTTCATAAATATTTCAGCAGACGGATGGCTTTGTGTCAGAGACAAAGGGTTAACACAGTCCCTTCTGAAATGTCAGACATGCCAAAAAAATGCCCAGCATGCTGTTGTGTTGCCAGCATGGGCGGACTGGCCATCTGGCATTTCGGGCAAATGCCAGATGGGCTGGTCCATTTTTAGCCCAGTGGGCTTGTCTGACTTGTTTTTTTTTGTGCAAAAATTATATTACCTGGCTAATAATGGGGGCCACAAAGAAAAAAAAACGGTCTGTTGTGTTAGAAATGCCAGGGCCTATTTCAGGTCCCAGTCGGACCCTGGTTGACAGAGAACCCAACACCACCTGTTTGTCTGGGATTCCAGACTCCATTAAGTCTGCCTGCTTAATCTCCCAGTCATACATGATCACATGTGCCATGGATATTTACTGGATACGTACTGGACATGTACTGGTTATGTACTGGTTACGTACGGGACATGTACTGGACATGTACTGGTTATGTATTGGTTACGTACAGGATATGTACTGGACATGTACTGGACATGTATTGGTTACGTATGGGATATGTACTGGTTATGTATTGGTTACGTACGGGATATGTACTCGTTATGTACTGGATATGTGCTTGAATTGTTCTGGAATCTATGCAGTATTTAGTTTTTTTTATGTGTTATTTCTTACAATTTTACCCCAGGTTATGGTTATGGTTATGTACTGGTTACGTACGGGATATGTACTGGACATGTACTGGTTATGTATTGGTTACGTACGGGATATGTACTGGTTATGTATTGGTTACGTACGGGATATGTACTCGTTATGTACTGGATATGTGCTTGAATTGTTCTGGAATCTATGCAGTATTTAGTTTTTTTTACGTGTTATTTCTTACAATTTTACCCCAGGACATCTTAGGTTTTATTACATACAGTCTAGAGGAACTATTGGACATAAGAGCAACGTCAGCTCACCAACATTAAGACCAGGAATATGACTTTCCCGAAGCGAATCCTCTGTTTGGCCCACCACCCAGAACAATGGATCGGATCCCAGCCGGCGACCAAAAACAATGACTCCATAGAAGGGGCAGACGGAGCGGTCTTCTGGTCAGGCTCCGTAGACGGGCATATCGCGAACATACTACTCGCCAATGTCCAGTCTCTTGACAACAAGGTAGACAGAATCCGAGCAAGAGTTGCCTTCCAGAGAGACATCAGAGACTAACGTTCTTTGTTTCACGGAAACATGGCTCACTCGAGACACACTATTGGAGTCGGTACAGCCACCTGGTTTCTTCACGCATTGCGCCGACAGAAACAAGCATCTCTCTGGTAAGAAGAAGGGCGGGGGTGTATACCTTATGATTAACGAGACATCCTTTTGTTCACCTGACTTAGAATTCCTCACAATCAAATGCCGACTGCATTATCTACCTAGAGAATTCTCTTCGATCATAATCACAGTCGTGTATATTCCCCCCCAAGCAGACACATCAAAGGCCCTGAAAGAACTTCATTTGACTCTATGTAAACTGGAAACCACATATCCTGAGGCTGCATTCATTGTAGCTGGGGATTTTAACAAGGCTAATCTGAAAACAATCTGAAAACAAGGCTCCCTAAATTCACCCTACTTGACACCCTAGACCCACTCCAATCTGCATACCGCCCCAATAGGTCCACAGATGACGCAATCGCAATCACACTGCACACTGCCCTAACCTATCTGGACAAGAGGAATACCTATGTAAGAATGCTGTTCATCGATTACAGCTCAGCATTTAACACCAAAGTACCCTCCAAACTCGTAATTAAGCTCGAGACCCTGGGTCTCTACCCCACCCTGTGCACCTGGGTCCTAGACTTCCTGACGGGCCTCCCCCAGGTGGTGAGGGTAGGTAACAACATCTCCACCTTGCTGATTCTCAACACTGGGGCCCCACAAGGGTGCATTCTCAGCCCTTTCCTGTACTCCCTGTTCACCCACGACTGCGTGACCATGCACGCCTCCAACTCAATCATCAAGTTTGCAGACGACACTACAGTGGTAGGCTTGATTACCAACGACGGCGAGACGGCCTACAGCGAGGAGCTGAGGGCCCTCGGAGTGTGTTGTCAGGAAAATTACCTCACACTCAATGTCAACAAAACGAAGGAGATGATCGTGGATTTCAGGAAACAGCAGAGGGAGCAGCCACCTAACCACGTTGTTGGGACAGTAGTGAAGAGGGTGGAAAGTTTTAAGTTCCACGGCGTACACATCACGGACAAACTGAAATGGTCCACCCACACAGACAGCGTAGTGAAGAAGGCGCAGCAGCGCCTCTTCAACCTAAGGAGGCTGAAGAAATTTGGCTTGTCACCAAAAACACTCACAAACATTTACAGATGTGCATCCTGTCGGGCTGTATCACCGCCTGGTATGGCAACTGCTCCGCCCATAACCGTAAGGCTCTCCAGAGGGTAGTGAGATCTGCACAACACATCACCGGGGGCAAACTACCTGCCTTCCAGGACACCTACACCACCCGATGTCACAGGAAGGCCAAAAACAACCACCCGAGCCACTGCCTGTTATCACCCCGCTATCATCCAGAAGGCGAGGTCAGTACAGGTGCATCAAAGCGGGGACCCGAGAGACTGAAAAACAGCTTCTATCTCAAGGACATCAGACTGTTAAACAGCCATCACTAACATTGAGTGGCTGCTGCCAACATACTGACTCAACTCTAGCCACTTTTTAATAATGGAAAAATTGATGTAATAAATGTATCACAAGCCACTTAAACAATGCCACTTTATATAATGTTTACATACGCTACATTACTCATCTCATATGTGTATACTGTACTCTATACCATCTACTGCATCTTGCCATCTTGATGTAATTAAATGTATCACTAGCCACTTTGAACAATGCCACTTTATATAATGTTTTCATATCCTACATTACTCATCTCATATGTATATACTGTACTCTATACCATCTAATTCATCTTGCCTATGCCGTTCGGCCATCACTCATTCATATATTTTTATGTACATATTCTTATTCATTCCTTTACACTTGTGTGGATAAGGTAGTTGTTGTGAAATTGTTAGGTTAGATTACTTGTTAGATATTACTGCATGGTCAGAACTAGAAGCACAAGCATTTCGCTACACTCGCATTAACATCTGCTAACTATGAGTATGTGACAAATAAAATGTGATTTGATGTACATGTTATACCTTTTATTTTACTAGGCAAGTCAGCTAAGAACAAATTCTTATTTTCAATGACAGCCTAGGAACAGTGGATTAACTGCCTGTTCAGGTGCAGAAAGACAGATTTTTACCTTGTCAGCTCGGGGATTTGATCTTGCAACCTTTCGGTTACTAGTCCAACGCTCTAACTACTAGGCTACCTGCTGCCCCATGTTCTGGATATGTACTGGATATGTACGTGATATGTTCTGGATATGTACTGGATATGTATGTGTTATGTACTGGATATGTAGTTACAGAGGCATTGCTTGTTTATTCACTCATCTCACTGGCCTGCAGGTGAAGGGGAAGAAACTAGATTGTGACACTGCTGCTGAATGATGTGAAGTTCTTCCTTCAACATGCCATAGGACTCCACTACCAACCCTGTTGTACCATCTACTCACCCACTCTGCCTTCAACATGCCATAGGACTCCACTACCAACCCTGTTGTACCATCTACTCACCCACTCTGCATTCAACATGCTACAGGACTCCACTACCAACCCTGTTGTACCATCTACTCACCCACTCTGCCTTCAACATGCTACAGGACTCCACTACCAACCCTGTTGTACCATCTACTCACCCACTCTGCCTTCAACATGCTACAGGACTCCACTGCCAACCCTGTTGTACCATCTACTCATCCACTCTGCATTCAACATGCCATAGGACTCCACTACCAACCTTGTTGTCCCATCTACTCATCCACTCTGCATTCAACATGCCATAGGACTCCACTACCAACCCTGTTGTCCCATCTACTCATCCACTCTGCATTCAACATGCCATAGGACTCCACTACCAACCCTGTTTTACCATCCACTCACCCACTCTGCCTTCAATATGCCACAGGACTCCACTAACAACCCTGTTGTCCCATCCACTCACCCACTATGCCTTCAACATGCCATAGGACTCCACTACCAACCCTGTTGTCTGAGGTGCTGCTGCAACATGCCATAGGACTCCACTACCAACCCTGTTGTCTGAGGTGCTGCTGCAACATGCCATAGGACTCTACTACCAACCCTGTTGTCTGAGGTGCTGCTGCAACATGCCATAGGACTCCACTACCAACCCTGTTGTCTGAGGTGCTGCTGCAACATGCCATAGGACTCTACTACCAACCCTGTTGTCTGAGGTGCTGCTGCAACATGCCATAGGACTCCACTACCAACCCTGTTATCTGAGGTGCTGCTGCAACATGCCATAGGACTCCACTACCAACCCTGTTGTCTGAGGTGCTGCTGCAACATGCCATAGGACTCCACTACCAACCCTGTTGTCTGAGGTGCTGCTGCAACATGCCATAGGACTCCACTACCAACCCTGTTGTCTGAGGTGCTGCTGCAACATGCCATAGGACTCCACTACCAACCCTGTTGTCTGAGGTGCTGCTGCAACATGCCATATGACTCTACTACCAACCCTGTTGTCTGAGGTGCTGCTGCAACATGCCATAGGACTCTACTACCAACCCTGTTATCTGAGGTGCTGCTGCAACATGCCATAGGACTCCACTACCAACCCTGTCATACCATCCAATCACCCACTCTTTTTTTCAAATGTAAAAACATGTATTTTTCTATTAGATATACTGTTTGATATTGAATACTGCACTGTTGGGTAGAGATTGCAAGTTAAGCATCTCACTGCACTTGTGCACGTGACAAAAAAATCTTGAAACTCCAAGCTATAGATTTTGTGTCATGTTCAGAAAACGTCTGTTTGCTGTTTCCTGTTGGCCCTGAGGGGATAGTAGTAATCCCATACTCACAGTTTGAAAAAATAGGTGACTTAACAGAACTACAGGATAGGATGGTATGTTTTTGGTTGGTTTATTTACACACTATATAAAAAAAGATGTAGATTTCTGGGAACGTGAGGACCTCTTCCTCTGGGATAGGTCTCTACTGAGCGTACATATGTTTCAAGCAGTGTTGAGAGCAGAGCTATTTCTTTGGACTTTAACCCCCTTGAAACTTCCATGGGATCCTGCTGCTTAAGCAAAAAATACTAACTTTGAAGTCTCCTTTGAGGACGGACTGTTTTAAGTTAGAGAAAATAAAGTGTCTACCAATAGACTGGGTAAGAAGGTAAGGCACTCTTCATTGTGCTGTGAGGTTGCGAAACACATAATTTGTGCATATTATCTAGCCTGAGGACATTCTATTTGTGTAAGTAATAATACGCTTGCTGTTGACCTTGGCCAAATTGATAAAATTATTTTAAGCACACCCATGATTTACTATAAATGAAGGAAATATAACCGTAAGGGTTGCTTTAACTCAGTAATGGATAGTGAATGATTGAACTGGAATTCAAGGCTAAGCTATTTCTGAACCGGGTTGTTTATATATTTATTCATTTGTGATGCTGATGGATGAGCTCGGGTTCTGCTTTTTTGGTCCATGTATTATTCATCACAGGGAAATGTGTTTGGGAAGTTGACTGTTGGACTGGCACCATGATTAGTGAATTGATAGGATCGGTCCCATCTAATCACACCAGGTCACCAGAATGATTTGAGGTGAACTGATGTTGTAAATGAATGGAGTACAATATTAGGGCTACCTGCCCGAGGGGAAGGTGAAAATAAGCTAATCGACAGCCGTTGGTAGAAACACAATGATAGTGTCCTAGATTTGGGCAAGGAATTTTTTGTACTCATTTGTTTGAATGGTTTTGACATATAATAAAATCATGGAGACATAAGCCATAGCCCCTTCACTTGAGTATATATAGCCAGCCAGCCAGCCAGTGGACAAGAGGAAACAGATGGGGGGTTGAGAACCAACAGAGGGAGCCCAATAGCCATCTCTCCTCACCCTGAGACTGACAGCGCAACGAGAGACACTTCACGTGCAGAATGACTCTACACAGACCGATGACTCTACACAGACCGATGACTCTACACAGACCGATGACTCTACACAGACCGATGACTCTACACAGACCGATGACTCTACACAGACCGATGACTCTACACAGACCGATGACTCTACACAGACCAATGACTCTACACAGACCGATGACTCTACACAGACCGATGACTCTACACAGACCGATGACTCTACACAGACCAATGACTACACAAACTGATGACTCTACACAGACCAATGACTCTACACAGACTGATTACAAGACTTGAGACTAGATTCAGGCAATACACTTCTGGCTACTTCTTTGACATACTGTATGAATGAATTAATTAATTGTAAAATCGCCAGTTGGCACCCCTTCCCTTATGGGGTTAATTGACACATAAACAAACATAAATCAAATCAAATTTATTTATATAGCCCTTCGTACATCAGCTGATATCTCAAAGTGCTGTACAGAAACCCAGGCTAAAACCCCAAACAGCAAGCAATGCAGGTGTAGAAGCACGGTGGCTAGGAAAAACTCCCTAGAAAGGCCAAAACCTAGGAAGAAACCTAGAGAGGAACCAGGCTATGTGGGGTGGCCAGTCCTCTTCTGGCTGTGCCGGGTGGAGATTATAACAGAACATGGCCAAGATGTTCAGCACGGCCAGGTAGACTGGGGACAGCAAGGAGTCATCATGTCAGGTAGTCCTGGGGCATGGTCCTAGGGCTCAGGTCCTGAGAGAGAGAGAGAGAGAGAGAGAGAGAGAGAGAGAGAGAGAGAGAGAGAGAGAGAGAGAGAGAGAGAGAGAGAGAGAGAGAGAGAGAGAGAGAGAGAGAGAGAGAGAGAGAGAGAGAGAGAGAGAGAGAGAGAGAGAGAGAGAGAGAGAGAGAGAGAGAGAGAGAGAGAGAGAGAGAGAGAGAGAGAGAGAGAGAGAGAGAGAATTAGAGAGAGAATTAGAGAGAGAAGAGAATTAGAGAGAGAATTAGAGAACGCACACTTAGATTCACACAGGACACCGAATAGGACAGGAGAGGTACTCCAGATATAACAAACTGACCCTAGCCCCCCGACACATTAACTATTGCAGCATAAATACTGGAGGCTGAGACAGGAGGGGTCAGGAGACACTGTGGCCCCATCCGAGGACACCCTCAGACAGGGCCAAACAGGAAGGATATAACCCCACCCACTTTGCCAAAGCACAGCCCCCACACCACTAGAGGGATATCTTCAACCACCAACTTACCATCCTGAGACAAGGCTGAGTATAGCCCACAAAGATCTCCGCCATGGCACAACCCAAGGGAGGGCGCCAACCCAGACAGGATGACCACATCAGTGAATCAACCCACTCAGGTGACGCACCCCCTCCAGGGACGGCATGAGAGAGCCCCAGTAAGCCAGTGACTCAGCCCCTGTAATAGGGTTAGAGGCAGAGAATCCCAGTGGGAAGAGGGGAACCGGCCAGGCAGAGACAGCAAGGGCGGTTCATTGCTCCAGAGCCTTTCCGTTCACCTTCCCACTCCTGGGCCAGACTACACTCAATCATATGACCCACTGAAGAGATAAGTCTTCAGTAAGGACTTAAAGGTTGAGACTGAGTTTGCGTCTCTGACATGGGTAGGCAGACCGTTCCATAAAAATGGAGCTCTATAGGAGAAAGCCCTGCCTCCAGCTGTTTGCTTAGAAATTCTAGGGACAATTAGGAGGCCTGCGTCTTGTGACCGTAGCGTACGTGTAGGTACAGTGCCTTGCGAAAGTATTCGGCCCCCTTGAACTTTGCGACCTTTTGCCACATTTCAGGCTTCAAACATAAAGATACAAAACTGTATTTTTTTTGTGAAGAATCAACAACAAGTGGGACACAATCATGAAGTGGAACGACATATATAAATATTTGATGGAGGAAGATGTTTGTCAATGAATTACTCAGCGTGGTAATATGTGTTCATTAGTCTAGTTCAAACCAAATCAAATTTTATTTGTCACATATACATGGTTAGCAGATGTTATTGCGAGTGTAGTGAAATGCATATGCTTCTAGATCTGACAATGCAGCAGTATCTAGCAGGTAATATCTAACAATTCCACAACAAAACCTAATATCTAACAATTCCACAACAAAACCTAACACACACAATCTTTTAAAGGAATGGGATGAGAATATGTAAGTATAAAACATATGGATGAGCAGTGATGGAGCGGCTAAGAGGCAATAGAGAGTAAAGAATAGATAGTGAAGGATACAGTATGCAGTATATACATATGAGATGAGTAATGTTAGATATGTAAACATTCTTAGGGTGGCATTCTTAAAGTGACTAGTGTTCCATTTATTAAATTGGCCAATGATAACAAGTTCTGATTTAGTGTTTAATATTCTTTGTTAACAGAGGAAGGTCACGTAGGAGGGGGCCTATGAATATGGACATAGTGGCCTTTGCTCTTGCCTGTGCTGTGCTCAGACGCTCTTCTAAAATATTCCCCCCACACACATCCTCCACCTTCCTCCCGCTCCCTATCTTTAATTAAAACAATGAAAGTCATTTAAGTGACATGCATACACTGGGGTGATTGACAGAGAGATTTCACCACCTTTCCCTGGCTCTCAGCCCTGGCTGTTTGGTCTCAGGTTGCACGGTTAACAAACCTCCTCTCCCCCAGCCCAAACCCTCAGCCCTACACTCTTAGAAAAGGGTTCTTCAGCTCTTCCCATAGGAGAACCATTTTTGGTTCCAGGTAGATCTCTTTCGAGTTCCATATAGAACCCTAAGGAGAAAGGTTTCTACATGGACCCCACAAGGGCTCTACCTGGAACCAAAAGGGTTCTACCTCAAACCAAAAATGGTACTTCATAGTGTTTTTCTATAGGGAGAAGCGATTAACCCTTTAAGGTTCAAGAAAACACCTTTTTTTCTAAGACTGTAGCCTCAGCCCCCAGCCCCATTCCCATCCCTAGCTCT